>NC_056741.1:1244905287-1244970287 GCF_019279795.1 Protopterus annectens | reverse complement strand
AGGTCCAATAAACAAACGTCTACCTCCCACCCACCCCCTCAGCTCGGCCGCCGAGACATAGAGACACACAATAAAGATAAATGCACCACTGCTTCCCAGACCACCAGCAGCAAACTACCAGTGGGAGAGATCTACAAGGTCTACACTTTAAACATGGACAGTGATGTCCCTTGTGGGACACCAAAAATTCTGTTCTTCTAGGCAAGCCCAGCAATGATTGATGTGACCAGGATGTATCTGTACACAGAATAGTAGGTTGTGCAAGCCTGGTATCACATGGGTTGACACAATGTGCGACATGTCCTGACACGGGGAGAATGGGCAGTGTGTAGGGGTGTGTTCATACCCCACCTGTGCTCACAGTAAGGATGAGTGCTGTAGAGAAGTGTCAGGTAGCAGAACTATGGGTATGCGATTATGGGCCTAGGTGTGTAGGTGTTGGATGGCAGAGACATATTATGTCCACCCCGTGAATCTACGTAATATTCTGATATGGGTATAGCAGATGCCCATACCTCCCATACCTTAAGAGCACATCTACTGGATAGTCTGTAAATCATTGGGGAAACACATAGGGACCATATCATTGACCTGTCCCTGATTACCATGGACGTCCGTGATTACGAATCATAATCTAACACAGTCCCAACTAAACCCTCCTAGAACTAGCGATATTTGGACAGGTTACGAAATACATGTAATGAATAATGACAACATGTAAGAGTCATAAACAGCATGTACCTCAGACAATAATATGTATGTACACATATGCTCTGGCACTGTCAATGTGTCAGGTTAATAGCACCAAACATCAAAATGTGTCCCTGATGGTGTTATGCAGTGTCCCTGATTCAGTGATCACTCTTCCTCATTCGTATGAGAGGTCTGCTAGTGACGGAAAGTGCATATTCCGCAGACTAACTTAGAAATATGATAGAACAATAGGTTGGGGTTAACACCTGTCCACCTTTGCGAGGGACACTACCCTTTGGGCAGGTGTGTCCTGCAAAATAAATGGACTTATGGCAAATGTCCTGTGATTTAGGGCAAAGAATTCCTAAATTGTATGTAGTAGTTGCATAAAACAATTATTTTGTATCTGGAACACATAAATGTAATAAGAAACAGTATAAGCAACTATAATGCTACAAGAATACTCTTTTATTTAGGCAGATCAGTAAAGTACCCTCCTTTCTACTGGCTGGGGGTATGTGTTGCCCTGCAACTTCTGACATCTCTACATACAGGTCCTATAGGGCTGCCACCTTTCCAAATGGCCAAAGTGGGACATGTTCTGTAGAAATGTCAGACTTTCCAGGATGAAACATACCTACAGCTGCGCAGAGTACAGAATTATACTTATTTGCACAAATAAAAGTTAGTCTAGTAACATTTTAATTGCTTATGCTACTTCACATAACATATAGAAGTGTCATATATGAAATAACTGTTTCATGTAACTATTAAAGAAACATAGAATATAATATTGTCCTGTAATCAGGACATTTTCTATGTCTTGATTATTTCCACAGGACACAATTGCCTAAAGAGGGACTGTCCCTTGCAAAGTAAGACAGGTGTTAACCCTAAAGCCCCACCTTGGACAATTTACAAGGTGGCAAACCTACAATAGGTATGCGCTAGCGTGACTCGGCAGATGTATGTGGCTCCCAAGAGCCAATTACTTGTCTGTACTGAAGAGTATCAGTACCCATGTATCAGCCAGATGAGAGCAGATTGTATGAGGAACACACAAATAAAATGATTAATTCACTGGACAGGCCACCGATACCGTACAGACGAATGCCATTCCATCACCTAATGGGCAGCCATTCCCGATACTGTAGTCATGTAGTCCAATGTAATAGGTATCACAAGGTAATATTGTGATCGTCGCTTCCACCCAGGGGTGTGAGTGACACATGCAAGCAACAATGTTGGTGCATGTGCAAGAGCGTGAGCGAGCGGCTGTAAGCATGATTGGCGACCAGTATGCGAGTATTGCACTGGTAAAGCAATGTAGAGGCTAACTGAGTGCAAGAAGCTGTAACCAGAGGTCAGCAGTGCTTAACACCGTGCATACCTATGCACAACCACTCCAAACTGCTTTAATGTGCCTTACTCCATCTGTATCCAACGGGCATGTTCTGCCCTACAAGCAAATGAACATCCTCTGCAAGGGTTGGAAGCAGGACCCTGCGCACACAGCTAATGTGAATTACCAATACGCCATGGGAGATATATAGACAATGGACAGTAACACAAACATATCATACAGTGCAGACATTCAGCAGTACAGGAATGTACCGTCAGATATGTCCAGACCACTGGTGTTTGCAGACCTGGCCTTCATGTGTTTAAGTGTGTGAGCATGGCCAGTATGACCATTCAGTACGTTGTTGATTGACATTGCCATCATACTGTCAAGTGTGTGAGCATGTCCAGTATGGCCAGCAGTATTGCATGTGTTACATGTCTAGGTAGTCTGTAATGTGGTGCTGACCTTTGTGTTGTACACTGACAGGTGGTATGCTGTGTCCGCAGGGTATCCATCGGTCATGTGGCATTGAATGTTGCTACATTTCTGCATAGCGGGGAGGAAGCCCAACTGTATCTACATTCCTACACAGGAGGGGGGGCACACCTGACTGTTGGTATATGTGTACGTTGGATGGGGTGCACACCTGACACATGTACACATTTGCTAGTACTGTACTGGTATGTCAGGCACTCCATTTCAGTGTGTAGACCTACCTATTGTGCTGGCTAGAGACATACCGATGTACTACAGATCTTAGCCTTAATTACCAACATATTAGTTTCTGACTTCCTAGCCTTCAAAACCTACATCCAACTGCCTGGCCTGCTGTAGTTTGTCTGTGTGGGGTTGTGGGAGGGGTTACCCATAGGGCACATTCAGAGGCCATAGTTCAGCATTTGTTTGTGTCGGTCTACACCTGTCCAGCTGGTTGAGACTTGTGTGGGCTGCATGTACACACATGATGCTCAGCAAATTACCCGCAGTGGGTTAGAACACCCTGTGTACTACTGGCTACTATGGTGACCCACGTATGTGCTACAGATGTTATGGTGCCACTATGGATGTCTACTGTCTGCTGCCTTAACATTCGGCCACCAAATTCCCTTGCATACTCACATCCATACCATAGCTACAGGCACCAACACATTCTAATACAACTACCAATTAGTAGGTTGGTTGACTTACCTTGAGGGTGTGCCAGACCTGAGGATGGTGCTGGAGGGCTGCCTATGTCGGATGCCCATAGTGCACTCCCTATACATGGCTAAGCACAGTTAGTGTCATGTTTGGCATCCCTTTTACTGTCTGTGTGAGTCAGAGAGGGTGACATTCCCTGGGTCCCTACTGTGTCAGTGCATATGCTATGCATTGCCTCTTTGCCAAGGCCAGGTCATACTGCGCACGCCTCTTTCCACCTACTGGGTCCGGCTTAAGTTGTTCCTCCTCTGAGTCACTCTGTGCCTGTACAGGCCTTGGCATTGGTGGGGGGCTGTGTGGCCCTGCCCCATGCTGTTCCTGCTGCAGCTGTTTCTGCAGGATCATACCATAGCACATACCATAACAATTTGGGTGCATGTAGCTGGTGAATACTGCAAGGCTCCACTGGATGTGTCCAGACACTGGAACCATGACCTGAGCATCCCAAACACACGCTCTATTATATGTCTGGCTTGTGCGCGTGCCTCATTATGGTGTTGTTCAGGTGTGTGTGTATTTCTGATGGGTGTCATCAGCCACGGCTACAGTGGGTACCCAGCATCCCCACTAGGTGATCATAGGGGATGTCCATATTGACAAAGCTGTGGTACAGCTGCGTCAGATGCCATATAGTGGAATCATCATAGCTTCCAGGGCAGCCAGCACACACATTCACTATAATGCCCTGGCATCGTATGCAACCTGGCAGTTGATGGAGGGGATGCCCCTGCGGTTAATGTAGGCCCTAGCCTGCTCACCAGGTGGTACTTTGATGCGTACGTGCATGCAGGCTATAGTACCCACTACCCCAGGGTAGTCTGCCATTTAGTGGAAGAGACGCATATTGCTGGTCAATGCCTCACATGTGTTGATGAAATGTACGTGCTCACTGGCATGTGGTGACATGGCATCCAGGAATTGGTGGAATATCCTGGATGCAGATGCCTGTGAGATCCCCATGATATCCCCAGTTGTGCTTTGGGAGGTGCCTGTGGCTAGTATACCTAGGCCTACACATACCTTGGTATCCACTGGGATGGGTTCCCCTCGGCCTGTTCGATGTGTCAGGTGTGGCTGGCACAGCACAACAATCTGCTGTAGGAAGTCTCTGTCCACCCTATAGCACTCCACTATCTCCAGCTCATGTAGCTCCTGGTAGGTTAACCTGGGTCTGTACAGTCTTCTCTGTCTCCTCACTGAGAGTTGTTCGGCAGCATTCACATCCTCACCACCCTCATCCTCTTGCACATGTTGGTCTATGTTGCCTGCTGCAGCCCTTCTCATTTCGTAGGTTTCTTTGTTAAAATTTCCCCGCATGTATACACCGGTGATGTAGAGTGTGGAAAATTCCGAGGGGAAGGTGCTTGCTCACTTTATCATAGTGTTCTGGGCTGGGCTGGTCTGCTGGGCCTGTAATCTGCTGATTCTGATAAATATCACCTGTTTGCCCAGCTTGTTCACCTTGATTACTCTCCTACTGCTGTTGTCCCTCCCAATTGCACTAGGCAGGTATAGATACACCCCTAGCTTAGGCATGCTAAGCTAGGAGCAATTCTGAGACACAGGGCTCCAATCCATGTACATTATGCCTGACACACACCCCCCATGATTTCACCTATATTCGAGTCCTGCACCCAGATATCTATACACATACACTCTTAGGACCTGCATCACACCCTGGAGATAAATGGGATTCACTATTTTCCACCTCATTTGCATAGTATTGTCTTCTAATGCATAGTGACATGACCCATACCGAGCGTCCCCAAAAATAACCACTGCTTACTGTCACGCAGACCCACACACAACTGGTTAAAAGCACCTTACTGTCACCGTATTCATTGTCCCTTGTTCTTCCCAGCAACAAAACAACCAGTCTCTGGATGGCTCGAAATCATGCACACACATACCTAGATATAGAATATATGTCTCAACAGCGAACCATGTGACACCAAAGCATTAGACAAGAATGAAAAGGAAACCACATGCACCTCCTGCATTATGTACTGGTGTTAATATCAAGGCAAGTGCATTTCTGTGCATCACATGGGTTCAGACTGTATTCAGGGTAAGATTAGGGCTGCTGACATTACTAACCAGACCTATTGCTGAATGTATGAGTATGTCTTGCCAACCCAGTCTCTTGGCCAATTGTGACATTTATGGCCACTATATAGGAAAACAGCAAAACACACTCCTTAACATGTCCAGTAGCTAGCCACTCACAGACACCAACACATAGGATATAACTGCCAAACACACACACCTGTCATGTCTTGGAATAGAACACCTACCTGTCTATTCTATCACACTACAGCATTACCCAGTTACAGAACATGCTACCAAGATTACTGGGACACAGCACTCCCAGAGGTGTACTTCTAGGTGGGTGACATCATCAGCATTGGCAAAGATGGCGATAGGGATTGTATGGAGGATTGTATGGAGTGTGAGCAGTCTAAAAGCATATTTCTGTCCCCAGGCAGATGGAGACACACACACACACACACACACACACACACACACACACACACACACACACACACACACACACACACACACACACACACACACACAAACACAGTTGGTATGACAACACTGACCTAACTACCTTATTATACTACAGCATTATACTGAGATTACTGGGACACAGCGCTCCCAGAGATGTACTTCTAGGTGGGTGACATCATCAACATTGGCAAAGAGGGCGATAGGGATTGTATGCAGTCTAAAAGCATATTTCTGTCCCCAGACAGATGGAGACACACACAGTTGGCATGGCTGGGGATTAGAACACTGAACTAATTACCTTATTACACTACAGCATTACACAGTTACAAAATATGCTACCGAGATTACTGGGATACAGCACTCCCAGAGGTGTACTTCTAGATGGGTGACATCATCAGCATTGGCAAAGTTGCCGATAGGGATTGTATGGAGTGTGAGCAGTCTAAAAGGATTATTCTGCCCCCAGACAGATGGAGACACACACACAGTTGGGATTAGAGCACCAACCTAACTACCTTATCACACTACAACATTATACAGTTACAGAACGCGTTACCGAGACGACTGGGGCACAGCACTCCCAGAGGTGTACTTCTATGTGGGTGACATCATCAGCATTGACAAAGATGGCAATAGGGATTGTATGGAGTGTGAGCAGTCTAAAAGCATATTTCTGTCCCCAGGCAGATGGAGACAAACACACACACCAGTGGTGGGATCTGGACAACTGCCTATCTACAGACCACTATTACAATACTACATAGATAGGAGCCACGCCACAGACACTACACCTTTCAAGATTGTCAATATGACCTTCTAGGAATGCGGACATTGACATGGATGCTGGCAGTTATGATGTACATACCTGTGAACCTGTGTGTTCAATGTAGGAATCCAGCCTGAAATGGAGTATGGCCATCTGTTGACTGGATGACTACTATCACTATACAGGGTTACAATGGCCATGCCCATACACATAGATGCACATAACCGACACAAGGTGTCACTTGGCATGCTCACACACTTATTAGCACATGGCTGTTTGGAATACACTATGTGTCCATCTACACAATGTTATACTGGGCATGCTCACACACTTAGTAGCACACGGCCATTTGGAATGCACTATGTGTCCATCTACACAACGTTATACTGGGCAAGCTTGCACACTTAGTAGCACAGAGCTATTTTGTATGCACTCTGATTCTAAACATGGAAGGGCACAGTGGCCATGCTATTACAGTTAGACGTGAACAACAGATTGTAATGGACTCTGATGTCGATAGTTGTCATTGTTAGCAGGAACGCTGCACTACATATATCTGACACTGGTCTTCTACACAATGTCTGCTGCTGTCCATCACCTTAGATGCACCAATCTATACCTGGCACACTACTACCACCCATGGTGATGTCCTGCCAGGAGTGGCTACTTCACACATATAGTGCCATTCATAGTCGAATGTCCTGAGACCAGATTAAAACCCTGACACCTAGAGGACAACTGCATTGTATGTGTATGCTAAACAGTGCTAGATGTGCAGCATTCATAATCACAGCTGCCCAATGTAGATCCAACAATGGGGAATACTGACATCAGTGCAGTAAGGAACACCTGGCTGAAGGCTCAGTTGTGCACAATAGCACTACCACCATATAGCTCGGAACCAGACATGTGGGCCATAACACAGGTAAGGACCACTCCAGGTGGTGGTGTCCCCATGTACATGAAGGCCACTCAAATGTACTACCAGCACACCCTCAAAAAGCATCACAGATGTGTCAGGTGCAGATCGCAGTGTCAAAAGCCACATTCTAGGATGTAGCCCTCAGACATTATCATGTCCTTGGACCAGCAACACACATCCAGACATGTGGTAGGACATATAATAGTACAACACCATGTGACCCATGACCAGTGGACTGTACCTAGCTCTACATCAATTGTGCAGACTACCCATGTACTGACACAGTTGCGTCATGTGTTATGCAATGCAATGATACCACTGTTCGTAACCAGGTCAGCTGTACATATGACTGGGACCCTGGGTCATATACAGCAGTAACAGATGACTGTTGCTGTACACCAGTAAACACCCTCATGTTTGGATATGACATACATGTACCTGCAGTGAATATGTACATGCCACACACCACACACACACACACACACACACACACACACACACACACACACACACACACACACACACACAAAACACATATGTATATAGCATAGCTGTTGCTGTCCTTTGTGCAGACAGGTGGCTACAGCAATTACACACATGCACATGGAAGGTAGGTCCATGGCTGTTGAATGCTAACAGTACATAAGGTGTGATATCAATGTTGACTGAGTTAACATTCAATCTGTACTGGTTACCCATGACAACTATTATATCATACTACAGTCCATGTGTCATGTATGTCATCACACATGTCCAACAATTGCAATGCCTACAAACATGGTAAAATGACAGGACTGTAGGACCTGCACACATGTACATATAGTGTCGTGCGTTCAGCTACCATGCATATGCAGTAGGTGATGTTTGCAGGTGACGTGTGTCTTACTACAACATGCAGTTGCAATGCAGCCCCATCATTGTCAACTGTATATGGTGATATGCTGACAGTACGGTAAGATGTACATCAAGTATGGACGGATGTGTGGACATAACTAAGTGGTGGGGCATCTTTGCAGATGGATGTTTGCTGAGGACAACTCACAGGTGTGTCACAAGCAGTCCTACAATAGCATGTGCAAACACTAAGCTATGGTTCTGTTAATTGAAGGGGAACACATACAACCTACACAGCGATCAGGGTGTCACTGACTGTAAATCACTTGACACCTGTAACACTTAAGGCCTCCCGTGTGCATATATCAGCACAATCGCCAAAGGTAGAATCGGTACACATTGTAATGTGGGCAATACTGCTGCATGTCTGTCATACGTATCATAAGATAGCAGGTGTTTGATTCACAGTACTGCCATGTGTGTTTGCTTGTGTGTCCATCTATGTCACATATGGTGGGGAATACATCCCAATTGTTACTCACTCTCCTGTACACTGTTGTAGAGATCTGTACATAATGCAGTGTAGAAAGCAAGACATAGGCAGGGGTTGGGTGTGTATCACATGAATGTGTGCTATCTGTATGTGCATGACATAGGTGCATTCAATTGTGGACTCCACAGTGTGTGTGTATGTATGTATGGCTGTCTGGTCCATGGAATGAGGATGTATGTTACCATAGTGAACAGATAGGACCCCTAACCCCTCCAGGTGATACAATCTACTACCCTGTTGATGCCTTCAATCTTAGGCATTACTGACTACCTGTACATGTGTATTCTCTGTGTCGCATCATGTAGGTGCACAGTACTGTAATGGTGATTACCACACAGACAGGGGTCCTCACCTCAACACTATCAAGTGTGTGTGTGTGTGTGTGTGTGTGTGTGTGTGTGTGTGTGTGTGTGTGCATGTGTTACAGTATCAGTGACCCCCGTGACTGTGGGCATGTTACTGTGTGTCTGAATACATGTGTGCGAATACCTGTGTGTGTGTGTGTGTGTGTGTGTGTGTGTGTGTGTGTGTGTGTGTGTGTGTGTGTTTGTGTGTGTGCGTATGTATATGTGTGTGTGTGTGTGTGTGTGTGTGTGTGTGTGTGTGTGTGTGTGTGTGTGTGTGTAGCTGTGTGTTCGCATCCTGTAATGTGAATGTGTATTACTGCTACACAGAGAGGCCTCACACTATCAACTGGCCTCTACCCTTGTCATCAGCTATGTAAACTCCCCGCCTCATGTAACTGTACCTGGTATGAATGTCATGTCTCTAGCCACTGTAACTTAGTACACAGCTCCCATGCTCCTGGATCAGTAGATGTGTAGACATCTTTGGAATGTCAGCCTTTCTAACAATGAGGTTAAGACTATGAATAGCATGCTGGTATTGCCATACATACCTGTGAGTAGTCCACATTTACGCATGGGAAACTAACTGCAAACACTGACACTCAATGGCACATGCAATTAGGCCTGAAGGAGGGAAGCAGGACATCATGACCAACATGCTGTTACTGTTGTTACCAAGACACATACTGTGAACAGAAAACAATGCATTCTAAACCTGTACTACATGGTATGTCTGCTGCGTGTCAACAGTACACAACAATTGTAATCTACACTTCTTTCCCTATTCTATTCACCCTGTGCATCAGACCATATGAGCATGTTCCTGCACCGATGGTGTGGATGACAGGGATGCAGCACAGGCATCATCATATGCACAGGGTGATAATGTTTGCCAGGGGCCTAGGTTGCACCAGTGGATGACATCATGTGTGTAGGTTAGGGCCTGTGATCTAATTGGCCATGTGTGATTGTTATGCATGTGTGTGTTGCAGTGCCTTACAAATGTTTCTGGTGTGTGCGTGTATGTGTGCACACAGTTCTGCCATGTGTCTGACCTACACATGGGTATTATTGACAGCTCCAGGCTGTACAGACAAGGTTTTACAGCTCACGATGTCCAGCCACAGCCACGTGACCTGTGCCTGCCAGGGGTTGCAAGGGCACTACCAGGCAGAGGTGTGGATTGGGTAATGTCCAATGACACATGTCCACTGGAACCGTGTTCCTGTTGGAACCATCCAGGGCCACATGCATGTGGCGTGCTGTGTCCTGGTGTGATCAGCGCAGCATCAGCTGCACTGCTGCTGCTACCAGCACTATGGGAGCAGCCATGTGAGGAAGCTCATTCACGTAGACCTGCACCAGATGACATAGCTGACCTGTGTCCATATGCCCTACGCCTCACTCCTACCAGATGTTCCAGCACAGACAGCTCATGCTCGTGGATTGTCATGCCATGGTCAAAAATTCCAAACATGTCACCCAATCGTCTGTCCAAAACCTCAACAATCTGCTGTTGAGCATTTGCCATTGCCTGGAATTTGTTGTTTAAAGAATGGATAGCAGCCCTCTGAAGCCTGTGCCCTTCTCTGTTCTGCTGTTCAGCACGTGCCTGTGCCTCCATTACAGCCTGAAACATGCATCAGGTGACACCAGCTGCTGCGCTCTGTTCTGCAGGGGCATGTCGGCCAGAGGTCCTCCTACGAGTAGCACTGGCCACATGCTTGTGTGGGCCATCTCCAGTCATTTGCCTGATACCATGGTGTGAATACACACCTTCCATAGCCACCACACTTTCCTGTTCCAAGCTACCACATGCCAACTGTCCTTCCTCTATGGCCACTGGTGATGGGGTATGTGTTGGCATGCGATCTGTGTGCGGGGATGAGGGGGATATAGGTGGAATGGCAACCAATGGCACAGATTCAGCCCCTGACAATCCTGCTTGTGCCTCAAGCATATGTTCATCATCACTGCTAGAGTCTGTGGGGACACTAACATCAGATAGACTGCAGGAGGGTAACACACCTACATCACCTGTGAGGGCAGACAAAGACTCTACATTACAATACAGACACACACAGACACACAACATGCATGTGATATGACAGAAGGCATGCAACATGCAAGTGACACAGCAGACAGTGTGCAGCTCAGATAATAATAGTGGTAGTTATACATCCTTGGGTTGCACACAACAGCATGCATGTGTCATAGCAGAAGCCATGCATTTCACACAATCATGGTAGTAAGCATGCATCCCTGTGTTACACCATGTAGACCAGCACAGGTTAACAGTACACATGGATGATGTGTGGCATATGACCTTGACATTAACATGTAGTATGACATGTAATCTGCTGACGTGTGAATTGGCATGCATACATGTTTAACACAATGGTGGCCTTTCACATATACAGTGGGGTAATGGTGTCACATTGCAGTATTGTCTGTCTGCCCTACAGATATAATGCACATTTAGCAGATGTGCATGACCATTGCAGGGTATTATGAGATGTCTATATTGCTATACAGTGTGAAGTACAGACACAGTGCATAGCCATGACTGTGTGCATACACAATACATATATACTGTGGATTGTGACCCACGTCGCTGAGATGTATACACACTAAACCATTATGTGGAATGTGTGACACAGGTCACCGAAGGCCATATGGATGACACCCCTGCACATCTGGCAACCATGTCCACACATGGCAGACTTGTCAATACACCATGTCCCACATGACATTTGTGTACCACACACACAAGATGCATGGCTAACAGTGATGTCCAACAGCAGCAAGGGAAATGTACTGTATCTGTGGCCTGATGTGGTTGTCTGTGTATGTATGTGGATGCTGTACAGGTGACTACTGTCATGCTGTGACACAGTCATGATATTCAACACATCTTATGTGGTTGAATGATGTTACGCCTCCAAAAGCTGTGCACAGGCCTGTAGGATGTCTAGTGTTCCACATCTGCAATATAAGCATTCAACAAAGGCTATAGTTGGACCATGTGGAGCCAATGTACAACAGGGTGTATACACAAACACATCACATCTACTGTGTGTTGCTACATTTCTCTGGCCATCCTCCATGGCCATGTGTGAACATGTGTTGGCCAAATGGTTGTGATGACCATCTATCTCACATGTCTGTGTTGTCCCATATGACATACACCCATATATGTCATATACTCCACTGTCCACAGGGTTATGCAGACAAAAGGTTGTATGTTTGGTATGTGGGGTATGTTTTATGGGATAGTGAGACAATGTTGCTGCCAGCCCACTACATGTCATGGCAATGTCAGATGGCACATCACAATGAGTGCACTCATAGCAGGGGCATAATCCACACTGGTGAATCCTGTGGGCTGCCCATACTCCAGCTCACTGTGTAGTACTGTTTGTGTAGCCCACATGTGTAGTTCTGATGTGTAGTACATGTTCCTACATTGAACAACACCTCCACCGTTGTATGCACAACTTTCCACACATCTAGCAATGACAGTTTGTGAGGTTTCATGTCAGTGTTTCACATAGTTTGTAAGTATTGCACATGGGTAGCCATTGTGATGGATTGCAGATGCAACCTGTATATTGTGACAGGACCATACATTATGTGTACATGTATTAAATGGCCACATGGTGAATAGATCTGTGCACTAACATGCCTGATACTTATAACTGTCTCACTTGCAATGGGCTGCTGTCATAATGGAACACCAGAGGTACTTATATAGGGGTGACACAGCAGTATGATCATTATCCACGCGTTTATGACAGCTACAGGGTGCAATGTGCATGTTAACACATTCACCAGTACAATAGGATATTCTATAGAGTATGCCCATGTGTGCATACACAGAGTAGCATACCATAGTATTCAGCGTGTGTGTATACATGCCTTGCATATGATGTTACATTACATATTGTACAGTGACACATGCAATTATATTTGATATAATAGCTATATGTGCAGTAGTGACTTACCAGGCAACTCCAGGCTCGGTGGTTGAAAGACACCCACCGCCATGATGTCAGCTAAGGCTTGTGGATGCTGTTCTGCCGGTGTCCCCAGGTTGGCCAGTAGCTCCTCGGTACATGTGAGTGAGTGCTGGGTTGGTGGCCAGCCACCTGTTGCACCTTATTCCCTGGTGATTGCATTCTCATGCTGTTTCGCCCATTTGATTAGGTTTGCACAGTGTCTGCGCACCTGCTGGTATGTGCGGTTATGGCCACCCACATCATTAACCCTCCTGCAAAGTTCCTGCCACAGGTCAACCCGCTGCTGTGCATCCTGTGGCACATGGCTAAACAGGACATCATAGTTGTCCTGGAGGTAAGGTATGAGGGCCTCATCCTCCAAGCGTGTATACCTGGAAGACATAATGATGGAGACAGGTCACAGTATCTCAGAGATGCACAGAGTACAGCTGCACATACATGTGCATCACATTTATTATGCATAAATAGTTGTCTTTGCAAATTTTCATGACACTGACACCACTGACATGCTTGTGTCATGCACATGTGACACTCAATGGGGAATGGATATTATAACCATATATGTGTATGTCACCTGATTACATTGCTCATACTCCATGTGGATGCTGTCTTGATGTAGGCATGTCTGTTTACCTGTACTGGTGTTCATACTTATCAGCACATGCCTGGATGTGTTCACATTAATGCTGTTGACCTTGATGCTGTGTATATATCACATATAAACACTTACACTGCCTTAACGGACATGACCTGTGACACTGCAGACATCCACATGAAAGGTTTTACATGCATGTGTTTTGCCATATACATCTATACGGTACTGTACAGCAGTTCAACATCCTGCCACGTATCGCCTGTGTTGCACATATGATACATATGGGACACTGGCTAGCCTGATGGAATTTGCAGGGATGGTTATCAACTATAGCATGTACGGCCAAGGTCATCTAATAGTCTGTATGTCCTAGGTCATGTATGAGCCTAGGATGTAAGGTTACCTAGCTGTAGCCCACAGCCTTGTTTCCTGTGCCAGGTGAAGCAGTGCCACATAACTGATCCACATGGTTAATGATACATCTACCATGCGGTCATCACACCATGTCTGACACAGGTGAAATGTGCAGCTTTGCTGGACAGGAATGCATAGTATGGCAGGAGTATGCAACTTGTATGATACAAGGATCTGTCCAGCATGTGGCGATCCTTGTACTAGGAAGGTGAATGTCCATGATGTATGTATTTGAGATCAGGATATGTACGTGTAGCATGTCCAACATCACAGTGTTGGACATGGCTATATGCAGGGTAGGCATCATGCTACATAGTGGAGATGAGGATTGTGAAGACTGGTGTCGGCCATCCAAACATGGCCAATACCCCTTAAAGGTGATATGTGATCCAATGTAAGTCACTTGGGTGATGAGTATGGCTCAACAATGATCTCTATATTCATGGATGGTACCCTGTTATAACTAGGGTTGCCACTTATGACTACCTAAAAAACTTGGTGATGTCACTATCTCAGGGAGGAAAACTGCACAGCAGCATCCCTTACACACAGTGTCCATTATGCTGACTGCTACCTAGGTGGTAGTTCATGGATACAGGGTTATTAACCTAGTGGTGACAATGCAATATGCAGATGTCAGATTGTGCATAGATGTCACACACCTCACCCACAAAGCCCCTTCTGTATGTTGTCCACAACACTGAGTCAGCTATTGCTCCTAAGTCATAGCCATTCACATACTTACATAGGCAGATGCCTCCCATTTGTCTGTGTGGTATGGTCTACAATGAGGGGGAGTACAACGAATTGACCCTGTCTTACTGTAGCTGGCACTGGTGTGATATGCACATATTAATCAGACACCTTCTGTAGTGTTGGTTCTGTCAACAGTCCACTGGCAGAACACTCCTGTGACATACAAAGGTACATCTAGTATACTGAGTGTAGGTGGAACACAGTATGGGTGATGATGTCCTATGAGCTGTAACAGGTATAATATGCAGTGTGAAATCATCCTTACTGTCATCCACATCTGTACTGCTGACAACATATACGTTGATTAAGGTTCATGGCCTTTCAGATCAGACTCACCAGAGTAGTAGTGCAGTGCCTCCCATTATGAGTGGTGTCTCCACTTTGTGGGTTGTGATAACTTTTGGTGTGCACCATTCAGTGTTTACACAGACTGACATGAAGCTATGTTTTGCATGATGTGTATGTGTAGAGCAAACTGTTTTGCCATATGTGTATGATACAACCAGGGATGTGGACAGGTCCCATGCAGCCTGAGTGCACCTTGTACCATCATAGTTATGGTTACAGGGGCTCTGTAGTGTACATGGATATATGATTGTGTACCTGTTGGGGGGAGCAGTGTGTTTATGTTATCCAACACCCTATCTGTATTGCTTATTCATGCTCAGCACTTGTTCAAAACATGTAAGCACTACATGAGCTACTAATTACTATAGCACTCAATCGTCCTCATTACCTACAGGTAAACACTGTTTGTACTTACATTTCCCACTTGCTTAGAGTAAAACAGCTCTTGTACACACTTTCCTCACTTATCTAGAGGGAAATAGTTATATATTCAGGCATGTCCAAGTGTCAATTCCCAGTGTTCTTGCCTGTCTATATGATGAATATGGGCATCTTGAGGCAATATAGAAATTGTCTCGTGTACACAGTCAATACTCCCCTCCTAACATCCAACACTACAACCTCTGGGAGATGCACATATCTAGCCATGCTGGAGGTAAAGCTCTCTCCAACCCAGACTGAACTTGACAATCATGTGGGGAAGTTAAACATTTGCACCACACCACACTCATCACATAGTCTCACTAAAGCTCCACCACCACAGGCAACACATAGTAACACAACAACATTTGCGAAGCCTCTCAATACTACTCTGTCTAGGCAACAGAGAACTCCAAAGCAGAAACGCAGGCAGCCCCCATCCCCAAGACAACACCAATGACTTATAGCCCACAGACTCAGTGTGCCCATCAACCACAGCCAATAGGGCAAAATAACGTACCCAACACACTAGTCATAGGTGATTCTATAGGCGGTCACACCAATGTCCCACTCACCAGGCTACACAAAGAGATAGTTACTGTCAGCTGCCTGTCAGGTAACAGGATCCGCAACATAACCTATGCACTCAGGTCACTCCTCAACAGGTACAATATGACTGTGTCATTTTCCATGTTAGTGTGAATGCCCTGAGATGTACCTTCCTGGACTACATGTAAAGAGACATGGAATAGCTCTCCGATCTTGTAGCCCAGGCAGGTATTGCCCTAGCCCTGAGTAGCATTCTGACATTGTCCAGACTGATAACACAGTACAAGGACAAAATGATTTACTTCAACAATTGGCTATGCTTCTGGTGTCATTCCAAGGGTATCCAGTATCTGTGTGCTTTGAATGACATGGTCAACAGAACATGATGCTTTGGCACAGATGGCCTGCACCTGTCGGCCCTGGGATTCCGGATAATGGGTAAGGCTCTTGCTGCTCCTATAGCGCCTGTTTTAGGCACAGTTCAAATAACATATTCACCACCATGACAGGAACAGGCAAGCAAAACCTGAGGGTAATGATACTCAGTGCTTGATGTCTTAATCTCAAACGCACTCACCCGAGGCACTCCTTGTAATGGACCACTTCGATATCTGTGAAATGACTGGGACCTGCTTCTAGGCTCCTGAGAGCACTCCTGCACTACCAGACTATTACTCATACCACACCTTTCAGTTATGTAACCAGGACGGAAAACCCATGGTGGAGGTGTGTCCATATTTCCTAAGGATATCCACACCTCCAGGCTAGTTGCTTAGCACAATGCATCAGAGGTTATCCAAGTGCAACTAACTCTGGCCATAACTGCTATACAAATTGTAGCTTGCTACAGATCCCCCACCATACCCCATGGTTAATGGTCCGTTTTCTTGGTGTACTGGAAAGTAAGGTTCAACCAGACACACTACTAATGTGCAACTGACACTACCCCACCATTAACTGGGATACCTACTCATGTACCAAAATATTAGGCCAATGCTTTCTGAGATTCATAAACTCCAATTGCCTGGATCAACCTATCCACACCACCACCAGGGGCAACAATATCCTAGACCTGGTCATTACCAACATGTGTGACTGGTGTTCCACACTTGGGGTTATCTCCTCGTTGGTCAGATCCGAATGTATGCTAATCACCCTTGCTATCCACATCCCAGCACCACACCCTTTACGGAAACCACAGTACAATATTTCTACAAAGCCAACTTCAGGCTTCTTATGACAGCAGTAGTAAGCGTCATGACACCCATGCAGATGGACAATACAGTTACAACCGCTGAATCATACACAACTGCACTTAATTAGCACTTACATGACTGCATGGATCATGCTATCCCAAACAGAACTATAACGCTACCCTTCAGGAAAAGGAAACCACTCTGGTGGTCCACTGCCATGGACATAATGTACAACAGAAGGAGGTGACTGTTACAGTACAATCCCATGAGTGAAGGAGCTCCCTGGTCAGCCTCAGTAAGAATCAGAGATCCCTTATCACATCCTCAAAAGCTAGCTACTTAAACATAACTGTGACTAATTCCAAGGACTACCACAAAGCGTTCTAGAGGTATGTCATTACTGTCAGTGGTGATACCCACATCTGCTCTGACATACAGCAGTAAGGCATGAACATTACAGAACCGACTGATATTGGCAACACCCTGGAAGATAGGTTCAGTGCTAACTTTACACCCTTCTCACACCCTAAAGGGCCCATATCTATACAGGAACGATGCAGAGTCCCTGCAACACAACTATGCAGTTCAAAGCTGCACTCTCTAAATCAGGAAAACAGCATCCATGTGACTGTACAACATCCCAGGCTGCGATTTCCACGAACTTCAGAATGAACTGGCTCCCCACTTAGGCACCATATTCAATAATAGCCTTGCATCAGGCATTGTGGCCCCTGAATGGCACACAGCAACAGTTATCCCACTCCACAAAGGTGGCGCCTCAATGGATCAGGGGAACTATTGCCCTATACACCTGACTAGACTGTTCTGCAAGACTATGGAGCACATCATCATGGATCTCATTCACAGAGACATTGGTGGCCTCCAAACATTTGATCCCACCCATTTTGGATTTGTTAGGGCCTGACCATGCATCCTAAACCTGGTGGACTCCTTTGAAACAGTTACCAAGGCATTAGATGAGGGTAAGGAGGTCCACACAGCCTACCTTGACCTCTCAAAGGCTTTCAACACCTTTCCCCATTCTGGTATTATCAACATACACATCCACCTGCACATTAACCCCTACGTCACAAGATGTTATGCAAAGTGGCTCATGGACAGAACCCACACAGTAAGGGTAGCATACTCTAGGTCCTACTGTAAATCAGTTACAATTGGTGTCCCTCAGAGCTCGGTCATAGGGACCCTCATGTTCGATACATGTTTCTCTGAGGTACAGGCTAGCACAGGAGGACTTAAGCTGAAAAGGTTTGCAGACGACTGCAAACTAGGGGCCATGATTGATTCCCCAGCTGATACAGACACCCTCCATAAGGGTGTCACTGGGACGGATACCTGGTGTCAATAACATGGCCTCGAGCTGCATGCCACAAGGTGCATAGACATCCCCTTTGGATTACACCAATCACCCGTGGACTATCACATAGGTGGTAGTCCCCTACATACATGACATAATAAGGGATCTTAGAACCCAAGTAGATAGCATTCATTCCTTTGATAACCGTATAGGCAAGGTGGTGTTGATATCCTTCTACGTGCCCCCCCCCCCCAATCTCTAATGGGTTTGTAGCCAGAATAAAGGCAGCCATTGTGTCTCTCTACTCATGACTTATGAAACACATTAAAGAGTGCAACACCCCATTTGGGATGTACCTTACGAGACAACAGCAATGGCGTGAAACACCACACCAAGAGGAATACTGACCTCCGAAGGATGACATATGCAGCCCAACTGCAGAAACTCCAACTGTACTCGTTTGCATACCGTGTACTCAGAGGTGATCTCTGCTGGGCATACAAGGCTCATGTCCAAAACAGTATTGATGGATATGCTCCACATAAGCAAAAGCCCCTGAGAGCCACATGCTCTGGGATATGTACCTAAATGCAATGATGACTAAGACATACTGGAGGGATACATTCCTGACCCAGACACTCCCCATGCTTTGGAACATGATTCCTATGAACATCAGGCAGGGATCCTCACTAGCACTCTTCGAGAGATACCTTAATGGGTGGATGGGAGACAGACATGTACACCAGGGATCACTGCAGTGGCTTTGCTGTACAGAGGTGCAGGAAACTAATGGCTCTGCTGTTCACAGGCACAGGAAACTAACCTAGGGAGGTGGCACAAGGCAAAACACTGTAGCTAGGCTTATGAATGGCCTTGGCCAGACAGCATAGTACATACCTATGAACCTATGAACCTATTACATGTCCTTTGTGCATGGATAATTAACTAGCTCTTCCATTTCAATAAGCTATCATGCTGATACACTGTCTGGTGACTACAAGTCATATGTATCCTGTCATTGTGTATTGTACATGTCAATAGACATACCTGATGGTTGCATAACATAACAGTAATGCTATGTAAAATGTTAGACATATCTACCTACAATACTGTACATTACACATTTTGGCACAATATCCCACAATGCAAATCATAATTGCACAGCAGGACCACCTTAGACATGTTATTCTCAGTTATACGCCCATACATATGCCTACTGTTACAGTGTATCAACATATACTATCCCTGTTATGGCACATACTTGTTGGACCAGCCCTGCCACTGACAGTGGCTGGAGTGGAATTGTTGTGTTCAAAGTCCTTATATAGCATCCCTTGTGGTGTATGAGGTGTTTACCTTGTGGCCTACAGCAGTACACACGATTTCTATGAGCATTTCTATGCTCAACAATACATCACTACATAATACCTTTTCCCACTATATGCGTTGCGAGCACTTTAATTATTACAGAACAGGTACTACATACACTAACATACTGAGTGTTCTACATACCTTATTAGTAACCAGAGTTGTCATTAATGGTAATTTAAATCCTATTAAGTTTGTGTTGCAATCCTCGTTGTAACATTTTGCTGGTATATACAGATGGTTTGAATGTATGACAAGCCATCCTTTTATACTTAGATATCAGTAACATGTGGTATCCTGCTACCAATTGGTGTTCTGGAGTAGATGATTACATGCACATCAGCTGTGCAGCTACTCCATTAGCCAATGACATGGCAACAGTGGTGTATAATTGAATACTCCACTTGGGCATTGTCCCTTTGCGCTACCTTTGAGGAAGACGGCCTGGATGAGTTGTTTGCGATGAATTGCAACAGCAATATGGAGACACACAGAGATATATTACCTTCATGGCCCCCGTGGATTGTGTGTAATGGCTAGAGGATGTAGTTCTACATGTGAGTCTAGCTGTTATATTTACAACATTGCTACTTCTGCAGGGTTTGTACCTGATACATCTGCAAATGTTTAGGTCTGGCAAGGATGTTTGGGTAGCTCAAGGCTGTGTGGCTATGCATAGAACGTTAGGTGTTTTGAACTGTGCTCACCTGACATCTTTGGTATACTGTACATGTGTATCATACTGTGCTGTTAATCAGTAATTGGTAACACTTCCTAGTTTACCACGTCGCCTGATACAGGATTATTGCAACCAAACCCTGTAACATTGGCGGCTGTTCCATTGTACAACAGCGACTATTTCACATAGGGCCATTTTAGTGTGTCTCTGAAAAGGTATGTTAAGGCTTCTGCAGATGTTATAGAGTGAGTGGATGCTTGTGATGTTATTACAGTATGTATTGCAATTGTTTTGGGGTGGGGGAGATGTAGGTGGGTGTACATAGCAGATGCAGGTGTGTAGGAACTGCATTTATACATATTCAATATGTGTGTGAGGGCTTCTTCCTATCTGAAGACCTATATTTTAGTGGACTATAATTGCAAGCTGATTCATTAAGCCATTGTTAATTGGTTCCTGTATAGCATGCAGGTGATGTTGGTCCTTCAATCCCTTTGGAAATACATCGGTATGTAATGAAATGTTGCTACATGAAAGCTGTCTCGTGTATTTCTGTCACAGATATTTTCACTCATTGGAGCTGTGTTGGTGACTGAACCTCTTTGGCTAGGGTTGCCATCTTTTCAAATGGCCATAGTGGGACATTTGCATGACACACATCAGATTTTAGCGGCCGACACATACCCATGGTCAGTACAAAGTATAGAACTTTACATATAAGTATATATAAATCTTATTCTTGTAGTGGTTTACTTGCTTATCCTGTTTCTTGTTACATGTAGGTATTTTAGATACAGACATGACTATTTTATGCAACAATTACATTAAATATGGAACATACCAAATATTGCAAGATTGTAGGACATTAGTATTTGTACTCACTTTGGTCAGGACACTATTGCACATAGAGGGACTGTCCCTCACAAGATGGGACATGTGGTAACCCTATCTTTGGCTCATATCCATAGCACATATTTGTAATAGTGTATAGGCATATACCCTCCATATCCTTTGTTCATAACGTCGTCGTGGTGGAATGTGTGATTACTATGGTCTATGTTATACACATATTTGAAGACTTCAACCACTGTATACAACATACCCATGGATTCAGGAATGCACACACATCCAGCAACCACATTACCGTTCCCCAGACTCCCAAATCTCACAATACCAACACTCAAACTCACGACAGTCAAATTCCCGAAAGTAACACATACACAGAACACACACACGCACACACAGACACACTGCTAACCATCACATCCAAATAAACCATCCTACACTATGTATGGAGCAGGTGGCCATGCCCCATACAACCCCCATGTGGGTGGCTGCGCACCCACCCCACACCTACTTTAATAATCTACCTCGAGATAGCACAAACAGACACACAAAGCAAACCAAACACACACATTACAGTCCCGGAAACACACACCACACTCCAGAACACACACTTACACACACTACAGCAATCAGAAACACATATACACACAGTACCTACCTGAACCACAGCACCAGAACCACTAAATAAATGTCCCTTAACATTGTGATAGTAGTACTCGCGGTTCTGGTGTTTTGGTACTCTGGTCTTTCGGTGTTTAAGCCTCGTGATTACGCGCTTCAGTATGTAAAGCATTCGGTATTTGGTAGTTATCCTATTTATATGTACCTCCATGGTTGTGTAGATGTTGTTTACCTATCTATATATTTGCATATATATGTATATCCATATATATCAACATATATCTCTCTATCACCCTTTCTCTGTCTATATTATATATATATATATATATATATATATATATATATATAGAGAGAGAGAGAGAGAGAGGGAGAGAATACACCTTTCATTGGGTACATGGCGGTTTATACTATTTCCCGAAGTCCGCCCTTTTGTGTTTTAACCTGTCACAATACACAACTGCCGTTGGTACATCTCAGGTAGGTTAGTGGTAGATTATTGTGGAGATTGTGTACATGGTTGTGTGTTCCACTCCTGGCAGTGGTCGTTTTACCACTCAGAGCAGGCACTGTTACTACAAGGGTGAATAACGCACATTTCAGCAGTTTTGGGCAGCTTTGCCCATGATCTGCATGATATTTAGCAAAGGTTAGACCTGTGTTAGCATATCCATTACCAGCACTTAGTGGTGCAAAAACCCACTAACATGTGCTTAAACATGCTTTAATGACCTGCATCCAACATCCCTCATTCGGGACATCAGAATTACATAACAGCCCTTGCAGGTTGTGGAACCAGGACATGAACGACACAGTCACTGGCTTTACCACTGAGGCATCTGGGATATGTACAAGGGTTATGGTGTTTACTATGTAGAGTGTACTAAGGCTGTTCCTCAATACTGCAAACAAATGTGTAAATCATTTGGAGTACATATGGATGATACCTGTTAATGGTATGTCCAAGTGAGGCTTAATGGATATGCTCCAGCTATGGGAATCCATGTCACAATGAGCCACACACTGTAATGAGCTATACCTTGCCACAACCATAGCTGGAGAATGCTGGGGTGACAGATACCTGCCATGGGTACTCCCCATGCTTTGGAACTACATCCTGATTACATTATATGGAGCCCCTCAATAACACACCAGGGAATCCTTGCAGAGTGGGTGGGGAATAATGGTTACAGACCAGGGATCCTGCAATTGGCTCTGCTCCACAGAGGGACAGTTAGTTAATCACTGGGGTGGCAGCAGCAGACACATTTTGGCTATGTTTATGAATGGCCTCTGACAGTTAGGCATGTACCTACTGATGTACCTAGGAACCTATACATACAGTATCAACACATGCTGATAGCTTAATTTACTGTTCAGGTATTTACTTACCTTGTGCCAATAGCAGTTGTGTGTGCAATAGCTGAGGGCTGCCTAAGTAGGATGCACAGTAAACCACCTATACATGACAATTTACAGGTGGTCGTGTGTGTGCTATCCATGTTTACTGTGTGTGCAGGTGGAGAAGTGTGTCTGTCCATCGGGCCTACACTGTCAGTGTATGTGCTATACATTCCCTCTTTGCCAAGGCATGGGCACACTGGGCATGCCTCCATCTGCCTACTGGGGCTGGCACAGGGTGGTCATGGTCTGAATCCCTCTGTGCCTGTGGTGCCTCGACAATTGTGGTGGGCTGTGAGGGCCTTCACCATTATGTCCCTGCTTCAGCTGTTTCCGCGGGATCATATTATGTTGCATGGCACATACTATGAAAATGTGGCAACGTGCCTGGAGGGTACTGCAAGTCTCCACCAAATATGTCCAAGCAACAGAACCATGATTTCAGCATCCCAAACACACACTCTATGATGATTTTGGTTTGTGCATGTGCCTCATTATGGTGTTCTTGCATGGGTGTGTGTGCATTTCTGATGGAGGTCATCATCCACAGTTCCAGTGCATAGCCAGCATCCCCCACAAGGTGGCCATATGGGATGACCCTGGTACAGCTGTGAGGCATGCGAGATGTGGGAGTCATGTTAGCTTCCAGGGCTGCCAGAACACACATCCATAATAATGCCCTGGGCATTGCACACAACCTGGCAGTTGATGGAGTGTTATCCCTTGTGGTTTATGTAGCACCTACCATGCTCACCGGGTGGTGACTTGATGTGCATGTGCGTGGTGAGTCTATTGCATCCAATACTTCCAGGCAGTCTGCCACACAGTGGAAGAGGCGTATATTGCTGGCCAACTCACTCCTGCATTCGGGGAAGTATATATGCTCATTAGCATGTGGTAACATGGCATCCAAGAACTGGTGGAGTACCCTGGATGCTGATGCCTGTGAGATCCCCATGATATCCCCAGTTGGCCTTTGAAAGGTACCTGTGGCTAGTACTGCGGCTTACACATACCTTCGTGTCCACTGGGATAGGTTCCCTCTGTTATTCCTGGCTCTGAGGTGTGGCCAGCACAGCTCAACAATTTGCTGTATGCGATGTCCCTGTCTACCCTGTAACACTGTACTATCTCCAAATCATTTAGCCCCTGTAGGTTACCCTTGGTCTGAACACTCTTCTTCTCCTCCGGTTCCTGAGGTGGTCATCAGCCTCATCCTCCACACCACCTTCAGTCTCCAACACATACTGATGAATCAAAAGCTATGGCGCCCCTACCATGTACATTTTAAAAGTTCCCGTCTGTTTACACTGATGGTGCAGAGTGTTTAGGAATACACAAGTGTGTGCGGTGCTTTCACACTTTATACTATTGTGCTTTGGAAGTTGCTGATGTCATTGGGTGTGTATGTGCAGTTCCAGCTGCAGGGTATCTTACTTGTGGGTTTCACCACAGGTACTGCTATTATGATGCCTGTGGTGTTGAATTACACTTGGCTGCTGTGATTCATCTATTGCCCTTTATTTCACTTTTCAACCCGATTCCCTCCCATTGTCAGGCACACATCCAGTTACCTGCTTTCATGTTTTGTAATTTCCCAACCCAGGAATGTGTTGCAAAATGTGTTATGAAGCTGATCTACTGCAGGTTTGCTTTGTTCTGATGTGACAGTTCTCTTTTTTTAGCAGTATGGCAAATCTCCTTTCCTATTCTGCAGGTAGCTGCTGGCAGCCTTGTTAGCTGTCGTCAATGGCCCACTATGAGTTCCTAGGTGTTAATTACTCATTTACACTCGTATTACCATACTGCAGCATTTCCTTATTGTCTTCCCGTAACCTTCCTGTTTCAGCTAAGTTGTGTGCCGCACATGCCCGGTTTACGGCTTTTGACAGCGTTTTCATCCACGTTCACATGCACTTTCGGTCACCTTGTGTGCTTTCAGCTAAGCATAGCTATGGCTAGGTACACACCCCTATCCTGCAGCTTTGCTTAGCAACAGGCAACCCGGATTACCCATGCTCCAATGTGCTTACAGCTATGGCAGCTTATACCTCTCATGATGTCATGTTTACCTCCAGGCCACTACTTGGTGTTGTACGCTGCACCGTGTGGTATATCCTTACTGATGGGATGTTTGTGATTCAGTATTACTTGACTCATTTGCTTGGCATTGACTGCTAATTCCTAATTACCATGCAGGACACTGTCACAGACCCTAAGCAACCCTTATGCCTTGGATTTGTGGTGTAGCATGCATACCATTGACTATTATGGCGAAATCATGATTTGCATTGCATTGCAGTTTTATGACATTACTCCTAAATATATTTTCCTTGTGTTCCGTTTGTGCACCCATGCACTGGTTGTACTTTGCGTTCATGTAGCCATTACATTAAATGTTATCTTTTATGTATTGTGCATGTTTTTATGCCATTGGCTGTATATTTAGCCATTAAGCATATGTTAACGGTATTGTAATATGTAAGTTTGGTCCACTTTCGCTGGCTCCAAATGTTCTGTTTGAAAAAATGTAAACCATTTTTTGGTTTACATTTCTGTATCTGTGCTTTGAATGACATGGTCAACAGAACATGATGCTTTGGCACAGATGGCCTGCACCTGTCGGCCCTGGGATTCCGGATAATGGGTAAGGCTCTTGCTGCTCCTATAGCGCCTGTTTTAGGCACAGTTCAAATAACATATTCACCACCATGACAGGAACAGGCAAGCAAAACCTGAGGGTAATGATACTCAGTGCTTGATGTCTTAATCTCAAACGCACTCACCCGAGGCACTCCTTGTAATGGACCACTTCGATATCTGTGAAATGACTGGGACCTGCTTCTAGGCTCCTGAGAGCACTCCTGCACTACCAGACTATTACTCATACCACACCTTTCAGTTATGTAACCAGGACCGGAAAACCCATGGTGGAGGTGTGTCCATATTTCCTAAGGATATCCACACCTCCAGGCTAGTTGCTTAGCACAATGCATCAGAGGTTATCCAAGTGCAACTAACTCTGGCCATAACTGCTATACAAATTGTAGCTTGCTACAGATCCCCCACCATACCCCATGGTTAATGGTCCGTTTTTCTTGGTGTACTGGAAAGTAAGGTTCAACCAGACACACTACTAATGTGCAACTGACACTACCCCACCATTAACTGGGATACCTACTCATGTACCAAAATATTAGGCCAATGCTTTCTGAGATTCATAAACTCCAATTGCCTGGATCAACCTATCCACACCACCACCAGGGGCAACAATATCCTAGACCTGGTCATTACCAACATGTGTGACTGGTGTTCCACACTTGGGGTTATCTCCTCGTTGGTCAGATCCGAATGTATGCTAATCACCCTTGCTATCCACATCCCAGCACCACACCCTTTACGGAAACCACAGTACAATATTTCTACAAAGCCAACTTCAGGCTTCTTATGACAGCAGTAGTAAACGTCATGACACCCATGCAGATGGACAATACAGTTACAACCGCTGAATCATACACAACTGCACTTAATTAGCACTTACATGACTGCATGGATCATGCTATCCCAAACAGAACTATAACGCTACCCTTCAGGAAAAGGAAACCACTCTGGTGGTCCACTGCCATGGACATAATGTACAACAGAAGGAGGTGACTGTTACAGTACAATCCCATGAGTGAAGGAGCTCCCTGGTCAGCCTCAGTAAGAATCAGAGATCCCTTATCACATCCTCAAAAGCTAGCTACTTAAACATAACTGTGACTAATTCCAAGGACTACCACAAAGCGTTCTAGAGGTATGTCATTACTGTCAGTGGTGATACCCACATCTGCTCTGACATACAGCAGTAAGGCATGAACATTACAGAACCGACTGATATTGGCAACACCCTGGAAGATAGGTTCAGTGCTAACTTTACACCCTTCTCACACCCTAAAGGGCCCATATCTATACAGGAACGATGCAGAGTCCCTGCAACACAACTATGCAGTTCAAAGCTGCACTCTCTAAATCCAGGAAAACAGCATCCATGTGACTGTACAACATCCCAGGCTGCGATTTCCACGAACTTCAGAATGAACTGGCTCCCCACTTAGGCACCATATTCAATAATAGCCTTGCATCAGGCATTGTGGCCCCTGAATGGCACACAGCAACAGTTATCCCACTCCACAAAGGTGGCGCCTCAATGGATCAGGGGAACTATTGCCCTATACACCTGACTAGACTGTTCTGCAAGACTATGGAGCACATCATCATGGATCTCATTCACAGAGACATTGGTGGCCTCCAAACATTTGATCCCACCCATTTTGGATTTGTTAGGGCCTGACCATGCATCCTAAACCTGGTGGACTCCTTTGAAACAGTTACCAAGGCATTAGATGAGGGTAAGGAGGTCCACACAGCCTACCTTGACCTCTCAAAGGCTTTCAACACCTTTCCCCATTCTGGTATTATCAACATACACATCCACCTGCACATTAACCCCTACGTCACAAGATGTTATGCAAAGTGGCTCATGGACAGAACCCACACAGTAAGGGTAGCATACTCTAGGTCCTACTGTAAATCAGTTACAATTGGTGTCCCTCAGAGCTCGGTCATAGGGACCCTCATGTTCGATACATGTTTCTCTGAGGTACAGGCTAGCACAGGAGGACTTAAGCTGAAAAGGTTTGCAGACGACTGCAAACTAGGGGCCATGATTGATTCCCCAGCTGATACAGACACCCTCCATAAGGGTGTCACTGGGACGGATACCTGGTGTCAATAACATGGCCTCGAGCTGCATGCCACAAGGTGCATAGACATCCCCTTTGGATTACACCAATCACCCGTGGACTATCACATAGGTGGTAGTCCCCTACATACATACGACATAATAAGGGATCTTAGAACCCAAGTAGATAGCATTCATTCCTTTGATAACCGTATAGGCAAGGTGGTGTTGATATCCTTCTACGTGCCCCCCCCCCCCAATCTCTAATGGGTTTGTAGCCAGAATAAAGGCAGCCATTGTGTCTCTCTACTCATGACTTATGAAACACATTAAAGAGTGCAACACCCCATTTGGGATGTACCTTACGAGACAACAGCAATGGCGTGAAACACCACACCAAGAGGAATACTGACCTCCGAAGGATGACATATGCAGCCCAACTGCAGAAACTCCAACTGTACTCGTTTGCATACCGTGTACTCAGAGGTGATCTCTGCTGGGCATACAAGGCTCATGTCCAAAACAGTATTGATGGATATGCTCCACATAAGCAAAAGCCCCTGAGAGCCACATGCTCTGGGATATGTACCTAAATGCAATGATGACTAAGACATACTGGAGGGATACATTCCTGACCCAGACACTCCCCATGCTTTGGAACATGATTCCTATGAACATCAGGCAGGGATCCTCACTAGCACTCTTCGAGAGATACCTTAATGGGTGGATGGGAGACAGACATGTACACCAGGGATCACTGCAGTGGCTTTGCTGTACAGAGGTGCAGGAAACTAATGGCTCTGCTGTTCACAGGCACAGGAAACTAACCTAGGGAGGTGGCACAAGGCAAAACACTGTAGCTAGGCTTATGAATGGCCTTGGCCAGACAGCATAGTACATACCTATGAACCTATGAACCTATTACATGTCCTTTGTGCATGGATAATTAACTAGCTCTTCCATTTCAATAAGCTATCATGCTGATACACTGTCTGGTGACTACAAGTCATATGTATCCTGTCATTGTGTATTGTACATGTCAATAGACATACCTGATGGTTGCATAACATAACAGTAATGCTATGTAAAATGTTAGACATATCTACCTACAATACTGTACATTACACATTTTTGGCACAATATCCCACAATGCAAATCATAATTGCACAGCAGGACCACCTTAGACATGTTATTCTCAGTTATACGCCCATACATATGCCTACTGTTACAGTGTATCAACATATACTATCCCTGTTATGGCACATACTTGTTGGACCAGCCCTGCCACTGACAGTGGCTGGAGTGGAATTGTTGTGTTCAAAGTCCTTATATAGCATCCCTTGTGGTGTATGAGGTGTTTACCTTGTGGCCTACAGCAGTACACACGATTTCTATGAGCATTTCTATGCTCAACAATACATCACTACATAATACCTTTTCCCACTATATGCGTTGCGAGCACTTTAATTATTACAGAACAGGTACTACATACACTAACATACTGAGTGTTCTACATACCTTATTAGTAACCAGAGTTGTCATTAATGGTAATTTAAATCCTATTAAGTTTGTGTTGCAATCCTCGTTGTAACATTTTGCTGGTATATACAGACGGTTTGAATGTATGACAAGCCATCCTTTTATACTTAGATATCAGTAACATGTGGTATCCTGCCACCAATTGGTGTTCCGGAGTAGATGATTACATGCACATCAGCTGTGCAGCTACTCCATTAGCCAATAACATGGCAACAGTGGTGTATAATTGAATACTCCACTTGGGCATTGTCCCTTTGCCCTACCTTTGAGGAAGACGGCCTGGATGAGTTGTTTGTGATGAATTGCAACAGCTATATGGAGACACACAGAGATATATTACCTTCATGGCCCCCGTGGATTGTGTGTAATGGCTAGAGGATGTAGTTCTACATGTGAGTCTAGCTGTTATATTTTTGAACATTGCTACTTCTGCAGGGTTTGTATCCGATACATCGGCAAATGTTTAGGTCTGGCAAGGATGTTTAGGCAGCTCAAGGCTGTGTGGCTATGCATAGAACGTTAGGTGTTTTGAACTGTGCTCACCTGACATCTTTGGTATACTGTACATGTGTATCATACTGTGCTGTTAATCAGTAATTGGTAACACTTCCTGGTTTACGCACAGCCGTCTGATACAGGATTATTGCAACCAAACCCTGTAACATTGGCGGCTGTTCCATTGTACAACAGCGACTATTTCACATAGGGCCATTTTAGTGTGTCTCTGAAAAGGTATGTTAAGGCTTCTGCAGATGTTATAGAGTGAGTGGATGCTTGTGATGTTATTACAGTATGTATTGCAATTGTTTTGGGTGTGGGGGAGATGTAGGTGGGTGTACATAGCAGATGCAGGTGTGTAGGAACTGCATTTATACATATTCAATATGTGTGTGAGGGCTTCTTCCCTATCTGAAGACCTATATTTTAGTGGACTATAATTGCAAGCTGATTCATTAAGCCATTGTTAATTGGTTCCTGTATAGCATGCAGGTGATGTTGGTCCTTCAATCCCTTTGGAAATACATCGGTATGTAATGAAATGTTGCTACATGAAAGCTGTCTCGTGTATTTCTGTCACAGATATTTTCACTCATTGGAGCTGTGTTGGTGACTGAACCTCTTTGGCTAGGGTTGCCATCTTTTCAAATGGCCATAGTGGGACATTTGCATGACACACATCAGATTTTAGCGGCCGACACATACCCATGGTCAGTACAAAGTATAGAACTTTACATATAAGTATATATAAATCTTATTCTTGTAGTGGTTTACTTGCTTATCCTGTTTCTTGTTACATGTAGGTATTTTAGATACAGACATGACTATTTTATGCAACAATTACATTAAATATGGAACATACCAAATATTGCAAGATTGTAGGACATTAGTATTTGTACTCACTTTGGTCAGGACACTATTGCACATAGAGGGACTGTCCCTCACAAGATGGGACATGTGGTAACCCTATCTTTGGCTCATATCCATAGCACATATTTGTAATAGTGTATAGGCATATACCCTCCATATCCTTTGTTCATAACGTTCGGTCGTGGTGGAATGTGTGATTACTATGGTCTATGTTATACACATATTTGAAGACTTCAACCACTGTATACAGCATACCCATGGATTCAGGAATGCACACACATCCAGCAACCACATTACCGTTCCCAGACTCCCAAATCTCACAATACCGAACACTCAAACTCACGACAGTCAAATTCCCGAAAGTAACACATACACAGAACACACACACGCACACACAGACACACTGCTAACCATCACATCCAAATAAACCATCCTACACTATGTATGAGCAGGTGGCCATGCCCCCATACAACCCCCCATGTGGGTGGCTGCGCACCCCACCCCACACCTACTTTAATAATCTACCTCCGAGATAGCACAAACAGACACACAAAGCAAACCAAACACACACATTACAGTCCCCCGGAAACACACACCACACTCAGAACACACACTTACACACACTACAGCAATCAGAAACACATATACACACAGTACCTACCTGAACCACAGCACCAGAACCACTAAATAAATGTCCCTTAACATTGTGATAGTAGTACTCGCGGTTCTGGTGTTTTGGTACTCTGGTCTTTCGGTGTTTAAGCCTCGTGATTACGCGCTTCAGTATGTAAAGCATTCGGTATTTGGTAGTTATCCTATTTATATGTACCTCCATGGTTGTGTAGATGTTGTTTACCTATCTATATATTTGCATATATATGTATATCCATATATATCAACATATATCTCTCTATCACCCTTTCTCTCTCTATATTATATATATATATATATATATATATATATATATATAGAGAGAGAGAGAGAGAGAGAATACACCTTTCATTGGGTACATGGCGGTTTATACTATTTCCCGAAGTCCGCCCTTTTGTGTTTTAACCTGTCACAATACACAACTGCCGTTGGTACATCTCAGGTAGGTTAGTGGTAGATTATTGTGGAGATTGTGTACATGGTTGTGTGTTCCACTCCTGGCAGTGGTCGTTTTACCACTCAGAGCAGGCACTGTTACTACAAGGGTGAATAACGCACATTTCAGCAGTTTTGGGCAGCTTTGCCCATGATCTGCATGATATTTAGCAAAGGTTAGACCTGTGTTGCGCATATCCATTACCAGCACTTAGTGGTGCAAAAACCCACTAACATGTGCTTAAACATGCTTTAATGACCTGCATCCAACATCCCTCATTCGGGACATCAGAATTACATAACAGCCCTTGCAGGTTGTGGAACCAGGACATGAACGACACAGTCACTGGCTTTACCACTGAGGCATCTGGGATATGTACAAGGGTTATGGTGTTTACTATGTAGAGTGTACTAAGGCTGTTCCTCAATACTGCAAACAAATGTGTAAATCATTTGGAGTACATATGGATGATACCTGTTAATGGTATGTCCAAGTGAGGCTTAATGGATATGCTCCAGCTATGGGAATCCATGTCACAATGAGCCACACACTGTAATGAGCTATACCTTGCCACAACCATAGCTGGAGAATGCTGGGGTGACAGATACCTGCCATGGGTACTCCCCATGCTTTGGAACTACATCCCTGATTACATTATATGGAGCCCCTCAATAACACACCAGGGAATCCTTGCAGAGTGGGTGGGGAATAATGGTTACAGACCAGGGATCCCACAATTGGCTCTGCTCCACAGAGGGACAGTTAGTTAATCACTGGGGTGGCAACAGCAGACACATTTTGGCTATGTTTATGAATGGCCTCTGACAGTTAGGCATGTACCTACTGATGTACCTAGGAACCTATACATACAGTATCAACACATGCTGATAGCTTAATTTACTGTTCAGGTATTTACTTACCTTGTGCCAATAGCAGTTGTGTGTGCAATAGCTGAGGGCTGCCTAAGTAGGATGCACACAGTAAACCACCTATACATGACAATTTACAGGTGGTCGTGTGTGTGTGCTATCCATGTTTACTGTGTGTGCAGGTGGAGAAGTGTGTCTGTCCATCGGGGCCTACACTGTCAGTGTATGTGCTATACATTCCCTCTTTGCCAAGGCATGGGCACACTGGGCATGCCTCCATCTGCCTACTGGGGCTGGCACAGGGTGGTCATGGTCTGAATCCCTCTGTGCCTGTGGTGCCCTTGACAATTGTGGTGGGCTGTGAGGGCCTTCACCATTATGTCCCTGCTTCAGCTGTTTCCGCAGGATCATATTATGTTGCATGGCACATACTATGAAAATGTGGCAACACGTGCCTGGAGATTACTGCAAGGCTCCACCAGATATGTCCAAGCAACAGAACCATGATTTCAGCATCCCAAACACACACTCTATGATGATTTTGGTTTGTGCATGTGCCTCATTATGGTGTTCTTGCATGGGTGTGTGTGCATTTCTGATGGAGGTCATCATCCACAGTTCCAGTGCATAGCCAGCATCCCCCACAAGGTGGCCATATGGGATGACCCTGGTACAGCTGTGAGGCATGCGAGATGTGGGAGTCATGTTAGCTTCCAGGGCTGCCAGAACACACATCCATAATAATGCCCTGGGCATTGCACACAACCTGGCAGTTGATGGAGTGTTATCCCTTGTGGTTTATGTAGCACCTACCATGCTCACCGGGTGGTGACTTGATGTGCATGTGCGTGCAGTCTATTGCATCCAATACTTCCAGGCAGTCTGCCACACAGTGGAAGAGGCGTATATTGCTGGCCAACTCCTCCTGCATTCGGGGGGAGTATATATGCTCATTGGCATGTGGTAACATGGCATCCAAGAACTGGTGGAGTACCCTGGATGCTGATGCCTGTGAGATCCCCATGATATCCCCAGTTGGCCTTTGAAAGGTACCTGTGGCTAGTACTCGCAAGCTTACACATACCTTCGTGTCCACTGGGATGGGTTCCCCTCTGTTATTCCTGGCTCTGAGGTGTGGCCAGCACAGCTCAACAATTTGCTGTATGATGTCCCTGTCTACCCTGTAACACTGTACTATCTCCAAATCATTTAGCCCCTGTAGGTTACCCTTGGTCTGAACACTCTTCTTCTCCTCCGGTTCCTGAGGTGGTCATCAGCCTCATCCTCCACACCACCTTCAGTCTCCAACACATACTGATGAATCAAAGCTATGGCGGCCCCTACCATGTACATTTTAAAAGTTCCCCGTCTGTTTACACTGATGGTGCAGAGTGTTTGGGAATACACAAGTGTGTGTGCGGTGCTTTCACACTTTATACTATTGTGCTTTGGAAGTTGCTGATGTCATTGGGTGTGTATGTGCAGTTCCAGCTGCAGGGTATCTTACTTGTGGGTTTCACCACAGGTACTGCTATTATGATGCCTGTGGTGTTGAATTACACTTGGCTGCTGTGATTCATCTATTGCCCTTTATTTCACTTTTCAACCCGATTCCCCTCCCATTGTCAGGCACACATCCAGTTGCCTGCTTTCATGTTTTGTAATTTCCCAACCCAGGAATGTGTTGCAAAATGTGTTATGAAGCTGATCTACTGCAGGTTTGCTTTGTTCTGATGTGACAGTTCTCTTTTTTTAGCAGTATGGCAACTCCCCTTTCCTATTCTGCAGGTAGCTGCTGGCAGCCTTGTTAGCTGTCGTCAATGGCCCACTATGAGTTCCTAGGTGTTAATTACTCATTTACACTCGTATTACCATACTGCAGCATTTCCTTATTGTCTTCCCGTAACCTTCCTGTTTCAGCTAAGTTGTGTGCCGCACATGCCCGGTTTACGGCTTTTGACAGCGTTTTCATCCACGTTCACATGCACTTTCGGTCACCTTGTGTGCTTTCAGCTAAGCATAGCTATGGCTAGGTACACACCCCTATCCTGCAGCTTTGCTTAGCAACAGGCAACCCGGATTACCCATGCTCCAATGTGCTTACAGCTATGGCAGCGCATACCTCTCATGATGTCATGTTTACCTCCAGGCCACTACTTGGTGTTGTACCGCTGCACCGTGTGGTATATCCTTACACTGATGGGATGTTTGTGATTCAGTATTACTTGACTCATTTGCTTGGCATTGACTGCTAATTCCTAATTACCATGCAGGACACTGTCACAGACCCTAAGCAACCCTTATGCCTTGGTTGTGGTGTAGCATGCATACCATTGACTATTATGGCGAAATCATGATTTGCATTGCATTGCAGTTTTATGACATCTAAATATATTTTCCTTGTGTTCTCGTTTGTGCACCCATGCACTGCGGTTGTACTTTGCGTTCATGTGGCCATTACATTAAATGTTATCTTTTATGTGTTGTGCATGTTTTTTTATGCCATTGGCTGTATATTTAGCCATTAGCATATGTTAACATTGTAATATGTAAGTTTGGTCCACTTTCATGGCTCCAATGTTCTGTTTGAAAAAATGTAAACCATTTTTTTTGGTTTACATTTCTGCATGCTTACGCTACGCCTGCACCACTTCATGAATCGCTATATACCTTCATTTGCATGCTACACTGCTGTACATGGGTTAATTAGCATACAAGTGCAGTGAGCTGTGCAGCTGTGTTGTACGCTTATAGTGCACGTGGAAACAGCTCGTACCTGGATCGGTCGGCGGCCATATTTGGCATTAAAACACCAACGCTATGCCTGCGCCTGGCGCAAGTTTCATGAATCCTGGGGACTGTCTGAAGTCTTTCTTTTAATTTCTTCTTCATTTTCCTGCAACACTTCTCAGAGCATCTGCTTTGCTGCTGCTTGCTCTTCTTACTGGTATACACACACACACACACACACACACACACACACACACACACACACACACACACACACACACACACACACACACTTAAAGCACTAAACCATTATGTGACATGCATGTGTGTGAGCAATGTCCTACAAAAAAGCAGTCTTGCTGGTTAAACGGTATTGCTAAAACATATTACCTCTTCAAAAGAGACTACAAAACAAAAAAACAAAAAACAAAAATACCACTTTATAAGTGCAGTAATGCTAGCTAAGTAGTTACTGAACATATGTTACTGCACCTAAAGTTTTGCATGGTACAGGAACAATACCTGGTTTGCAGTAACAAGCACATTGGCCCAGTGCACATCATATTATTAAGGCATATTTTGTTTCTTCTATGGAGTCAGACACTTTTTTTGACTTTGAGCCTGTATTCTGGTTAACAGTTATGTATATGTGATTGTCTGGAATGTGATATTCTCAGGTGCTGAAGTATGGATATAGTTCGGTTGCCACAGCTCAGGTGTGTTTCTCCTACTTTTCTGGTCTACTTCCCTGGCAGTGTCAGTACTGGATGTGAGTCTAAACCTGTTAAGGTATATACAGCACACAGATGTTGTCTATGTATGATAGATGCATCAGCATTCATGATTCTGTGCTTTCTACTGCATTACTTGGTTTGTTGTTTTCTCTTGGCAGCTATATGCTGCACAGGAGTGCAGCTTGAAGTCATGTCACATGGTAGGCATTCAGTGAACAGAGAACTGCTACTAACAACACAGCAGCAAGATGCAATTGAGTGTTTTTGTTGTTCTACAAAATGATGCAGTTGGCATAGCCTTGTGCTGAGATAAAATATCTGTGCACTTCCTGATGTCAGATGCTCATCACAAGTGTTGCTGGGGACAGAGAACTAAATGCACTATGCACTGACAGCCTTTGGCTATGAATTGTATTCATGCTAGGGAACCTAGCTGGTCATGCTGGAATCTGTTTTATGCCACTATTATGTACAGAAGTTATGTTTGGGTAACTGCATAGCTGCTAATGCTTGTAGATTTGCATAGTACTATTTTCTATGCTTTGGCTGCTGCTTTCCAAGCACTATTTCACATATTGTTTACAGATGATTTTGGATGAGACTAGAGTTGTGAGAAATTTCCCAATCACCAGGAGTAGCTATGTTACTAATGTGGTGATTCTTTACATGTATATCTATTTTAATTTCTAGTGGCCCACATTTTGCCCTTATAAACAGTCAGACCCATACAGAGATAAGGTAGAGATGTGCAGTGCCTGAACCTGTTAAAGTACAGGCTGTTAACATCTGATACTGTGGTACAGACAGCTACCGTGGCAGCTCTGCATATGGATATGGTAGACAGAAATGTCTCTCAGTCACATAATTGTGATGTGACTAGGCCTCTGCAGTCTGTGGTGGTGTGGCTAGCAGCTTGGAGGCTGTGGTGGTATGGCTAGCCCTGGGCAGGCTGTAGTGGTGTGGCTAGCTCCACTGCAGGTTGTGGTGGTGTGACTAGCTCCCCTGCATGCTGTGATGGTGTAGCTAGCTCCTGTAGGCTGTAAGGATATGGCTAGCTCTCCTGCAGTCTGTGGTGGTGTGACTAGCTCCCCTGCAGGCTGCAGTGGTGTGGCTAGCCCCTGCATGCCATGATGGTGTGGCTAGCCTCCTGCAAGTTGTAGAATGTCTCATTGCTGCTGCTGCTGTTTATATGTAATGAGAGAGTATTGCATTGTCAGAAACACTGCTGAAGGTACAATACTTTCCAGATGCCCTCATCCTTTGTTTTTTGATTAAAGAGCATAACTTTAGCAGATTCATTTTTTGATCTTGTACAAGTGGTTATTCCCACCCATGGTGGACAAGAATAGTGCAGAACCATCCAGGAAGGCACCTGCTAACAAGAAACAGAATTGGAATAGAAGCTAGACTTGTATTTGATCTGACCTTTATGTCCATCCTAATGAGTGGTCATAAAAGACATCTGAGGTACATTTGTTGTTCTTGTTTATATGTGTAGCTTGGCACACATGCTCCCATGTGCCCCATATACCATTCATTTGTATTTCTTATTGCAATGCCTTTGTTTCCTCTTGCCTTTTCACTGGGTGACTATGTTAAAATCAAGGACTGTAATTACAGTACTCTGACAAGTAAGACGGTAACAACAAATCAGGAAAATATCTACTAAGCCTGAGGTTGTCATATTATCAAACATTTCCCATACTCTGATGGAAAATTACCTCAGCATTAGCATATTTAGTTAGCATAGCTCTACTCCATGTTGGAGGGTGAATGGAACTTTTCTCCATGTAAAAAAGTGCTTTAATTATTTAATAGTAAGATTCAAAATTCCCTGTTTCAGAGGTTAATGCAGAATGCATTTCCCTCTGTTTCATAGTTCACTTTTTATGGTCTTAGGGTTGTGATACCAAGCTTCTTTTACAGCAAAGTGAATACTGTTCACTGAATTCATGTGTTTTTAATCACTGGTCTGTACCACTTCCCCTATATCTACTACTCTACTGTGTATTTTTGTTTTCTTCTCCATCTGATCCTATCTACTAACCACTTCATTTTTGTGGCTTATCTACTGTGTGCCAAGGTCTTGTTCTGCTCACTGTCACTGGGATATTTGCCTGCAAATAGCTTCTGTACTAGCTTTCCAGCCTATGTGTGCATGTATCTCTAAAACAAAGAGCTGGAATCACACATTTTAGCAGCTGATCCAAGCTTATGCGCAGGAACAGGGTACATAATCACTGACCTAATCAGGACCCACTCATTAAATACCTCTCTTTGGCTCCACTCATTAAATACCCCTCTTGCTGACTAATGCTGTTAATCTTAAGTACCAATCACTAAGCAAGACTGGTTGATGTTTTCACTGGAGACTTGGAGATGATGCAAGCCCTTGGTATCGCATATTACCAACTAAATGGAAATCATGGGAGCACATGGAAGAGAAAACAATAAGTACTAGTAACATCTGTGCCCTTTTCCTTACTCTTGTACAGTCTCATGGTTAGTGTATATAAGCAGCAAATAGTGAGGAGGATGCAATCCCGCTCATCAGGATGCACTGGGGATTGTCTGCTTGTGAAAGTGCTTCATGAAGAAGTTTGTTTTTTGGAACTGAGTGTGATTGCTCAATATAGTTATGTATCAACATATGTGGTTGTTACCTGGTAATGCATTCACCAGTGATTTCCATGTCAGAAGTCAGTCAATAGTTGAATTGCACTCTGTAAATTGCTGATAATCTCATAGATGATAGGGTGCCCTGTTCCCACATGTAGTTGGCTGTCTCACTTGTGCCTGTCAACCCCTTTAAGAATGCATTGTGCATGGGAATCTTTCACAGATATTGCCATGTTTGCGTCTTCTATGGCAACATGGGATTCGTCTAAGTTCGAATGCTCTCTTGGTTTCCCCTACATAAAATAAGTCACTTGGATATTTAAGTATGTATCTTCAGAACAAAAGACCATCCAGAACATAGGTGTAGCTGTAGAACAACCAATAATCCAAAAACAAAGCAGCTAACACCAACGTAAAACAGAAAACACTTTTAATAGCAGCAAAGCTTTCGGATATCAAATATCCTTCCTCAGTGCTTGAAAAACATTCACCACAAAAAACACAATTTAAATAGATACATCAATTAATTAATTAAGTCACACAGCCAATCAACTAATCATATCAATCAACTCCTAAAAATCCTTAAAAATACAATGCAGTATATATTGTTAATATATAAATTATCTAAAAACTCTTTTAGGATACATAGAAAATTTCTGACTAAAAGGCATTATATTACAACAAAACAACATATTAACCTACTACATTAAACAGCCTTTTGTTTTAATTTTAAAACAGGTTTAATAGAAACCATTTGATTTTGACCTGGCAAGAGCTCAGCCTGTAAGCGTAGAATACATTGACTTACAGGCTGAGCACTTGCCAGGTCTAAAACAAATGGTTTATATATTAACAATATATACTGCATTGTATTAAGGATTTTTTAGGAGTTGATTGATATGATTATTTGATTGGCTGTGTGACTTCACTGTGATCAGTAGGTACAGACCTAACACAATTTATCTTAAAAAAACATTTCTGAACATATATGAACTCAAACGGCCCCCACAGGGGAAGGTACCTGAAGTAGTAAGGGTCCTATAGGAATACTTATTCGGTACCTAAAAATTACTGTGCACCAACATATCTTTTAAATTCTTGTCTCTTTTATAAGATATATAAGGAAAAAGGCACAAGATGGCAGAAAAATCACGATGCTGCAACAAAAAAATTCCAAAAATATTTAACCAGTTGTATCAGTTTCTCAGTAAATACGGTGTAAGTAGGAACAAAATACATTTGATGTTTATTAAGGGAAGATATATTACAATTTCTATGTTTCCTAGTTTTCTCATGGGCATAAACTGCTAATCTAGTACCACATTATTAACAATTTCTCCCTTAACTTGAAGTAAGGCATTCTCTATAACAGACTTGTTATACCCCCCTACAGAGATATATTTGAGGAATAAACCTAATTTATTTCATAAAATCTAATTAACTATTATATAATCTTCTCAACCATAAAATTTCACCATAAGGTAATGACAACAAGTGGGGGAGGGGGTGACAGCTCATACTATCCAAACATTGTCCACCATCTTCAAACTTTATATGTATGTAAGTTAGAACTTGACCATTGTCACACCCCTTTAATTTTACATCCAAATATACAATATTATTCCCCCACTTTGGTTCATCAAAAGACAGACCACATTTATTTTCCTGAGATCTCTATCAAAATCAGGGATCTGGTCTTGGCCACATTGACAAACAAAAATCAAATCATCAATATAACTGAAATAATACATAACAAAATTATAAAAAAATATGCTTGTAAGCATATTCATTTTCAAACAGTGCCATTAACAAATTTGCAGTCTATTTTTATTTTAAAGTATGGCAGTTTAATTCCTTGGGGTCTTAACACTGAATGTAGCTGGAGGCATCTGATTTAATTATCTATTAATTAATTATTTAATTAGGTAATTATTTTTTCTTGTGTATATACATAGTTGCTTATGCTTGTAAGTTTATACTCCTTGAAGGCTACACAGCAGAGACACTAGAGTTTGATGTGGATTCTTCTTGATTTGTATTAAACTTGGAACAGCAGACTTTTGGTGCTTTTTAGTATCTCCTTGTAAGCCAGTTTAACCTTTCCAAGGTCTGTGGGAGTCATAGAATGAGCGATTATTCAGTAGGCTGAGTATCTTGATACTGTATGAGGAAGCACAGATTCATAGATTCATAGAGTAGTACTAGGCTAACTGGCCTCGTGAGCTATTTTAAGCCTTACCAATTATCCCTTGTGAGACTCAAACCCTGCACCTTGTGTTTGTAATGCAAACACCTTAACCATTAGGCCACCCTCCTAACCCTAGTCGATAACAAGTGTACCTCCACCTTTGTCCACTTTCATGACTCTACACGTTTTGTCATTGCTGACCTCCTTTAGGACTTGAAATTTTTTTCTGCCAGTGTTGTAGAGATTTTTCTTGGGAGGCCCTTGGAAAAGCTTCTGAATGTCTGCCTTACATTTGTCTTGGAAGACATTGATGATAGGGTGTGGAGGAGGGCGGCAGCTGCTTGTATTTTTCCATTTTTGGGTATTTGTGGTGGTGGTGTCATCCTCAGGGTTCTGCTTCTTGTTGTTTTGGAAGTGGACTTTCAGTTGCAGTTTAAGGGTAAATAGTTTAAGGTCCATCATGATTCCAACAAGGCTCCCACATTGTTGTAGAACAAAAGTTAGGTCTTTCATTAAGACCCCATGATTCCAAACTTTCGCTACAGCTGTGGGGGGGGGGGTTGATTTCTCCTTGCTTGTCTCCATAAGGTTTCCATGGGTGGGTCTCATTGGTGTTTTAGGTTTTTCTTCCCTTGCCAAGTCTTGTTCCTCTGGTAGGAGTTTCGAAGGAGGGATCTCTCCAGGCGTGGTTGGTAGCAGTCAGTCGATTGTTGGGCCTTGGAGCTCAGTTGCAGTCCTGGGGTAGGTTGAGGTCTTAAGTTCAGCTTGGGTGTGGTGATCCAGTGGTTCAATCCTGTTGTGTTTGGGTGGTCATCTGTTGGGAGTCTCTCCAGTGTAGGGGGTCTTTTTATCATCAGGTTCCTTGTTGGTTCCAGTGCTGGGTTGTCTTGGTCTGGTGGAAAAACCTGTTGGGGTGACCTGTATCAGCTGGTGCATCTTTGAGGTCCTGTATAGGTGTTGGTTGGGTGGTGATGGATTTCTGGGTATGCTTCTAGGTATAATTCATCTTGTAGGTCTGTCCAAACTTTCAGTAGTTTCTTTTCAATAATTCTGGTCTCGAAGGTTTTGATCTTGTCATTGATATTTGTTGAAGTTGTTGGGTTCAAGGTTGCATGCCTCTTCAGTCAATTTGATTGTCTCTGTGATTTTAGTTTGCTGGTTCTGGTTATATTTGAGGAGAATTTTTACAAGTTTAGGCCAGCTTCTTTCAGGGTGTTATTCCATTCATTTTGCAAGCATACCTTCATATTCTTGCAGATGGGTCTTTTTCGGACCTGCAGTCCTCTTGGAACTCTTTTGTTGTCAAGGCTGATTTTTCAGGTATGGCTCTTCCCACTGGAGGCATTTTAAGTTTTTTAGGATATTTTTCCAGTTATTTGAAGAGGTCATTGTGTGGGTGTCAGTTTGGATGCTGCAGGCCTGTGTGTTTGTGGGTGTCTCCATGTTCCATGTCAGACCCCACAAGGAGTGATTCTAACCTTGATTAACATAGTTCATATCATACTTTTCTCATTGTTATTCTGGCATTTCGAATGATGGCATCACGTATAATGCATGAGGTAACACTCCAGGCAGATCCGACAAGGAAACCCTGATAATGCTCTACCTTTTCAATGATTCTTATCAGGAAAAGATCAAGGGGTGCACTGACCAAAATAGATATTTGGTAGGAGTTGAGTGACCACCTGTAAACACTGACAAGTATAGCCTACTCTGGCTAGCAGTGTTGTCACTGCTTTGTTGATTTGCAGAAGCATAGGGCCAACTGGCTGGACAAGTGGGTAGACCAGGTAGAGGCAAGGTCAGAGTTCTATAGTAAGTAAAAAAAAAGCTTTTATTTCTTAATGTTCACTATTTCATTGTGTCATATTAAAGATAAGAAAAAATTTAACAAGTCTGCATAATTTGAAGTATTTTCTGAGAAAGAAATGTGTACCTGAAAATATTACATGTAATACTGTTATGAAATGTAGAAGAAATTATGACCATGTTTGTAATCATACAAGCATTTTTTAATAAAAGAGGATATGACCAATTTAATAGATTTTCATAATACATGCAAAGGTGATATAAGTTTATTAAAATAATAATCTGTATATGAAGCTCTGTAAATCATGTACTGTGCTATAAGAAGCATTTGTTAATGGATTTATAAATAATGAAAATAAAATTACAATTATACATTAAAATGTATTACTATTGCATAAAAATTGCATAATAATTATAGTACATGAAATCAATTTTCTGTAGGCCACAGAAATATAACCAAGCAGTTGCTTAACCTAGTTGTTTGTTTAAAGATACTTCTATATGCACATCATGGCTAACTAGGGTATGGTGTCTGAGACTTTAGAGTAGAGGTCAGGGAAGGGTGTTGGGGGTTACTGTACCAATTGAATGACCTCACCAACTTTACTGAGAAATATTGTTTTACTTCTACATTACCAATCAAATCAGACATATTTGTACAGCAGTGGAAATGCAAACTTCTATGAGTTGCTACATTTCTGTGTTTGTGAATAAATTATACCTGAAGACAATGTTACATGCACATCATAGTATTTTGAATATAACATTCCACACATTTCATACATTTGTTTTTCTCTTGCATGACACGGAATATTGGCACAACATTATATAAATTCATACAGTGATGCATATGTAAGACTAAAAAATGAAGTTCTTGCTTTGACAGAATAGACAAACAAATATATATATAAAATAATTGCAAATACAGGTAAACAAGAATTGTCTTCTCTCTTCAGGTGAGGAAGAAATTAAATATACAAATACTGGAGAAGCAAAAAACAAACCAAAATGAAAACAAAAATGCAGAAAGGTAGCAGTCTGGCGATACAAATCCATGAAATATGAAGAGGTTTGAACACAAAATTAGTTTAATAAAGTAGCGTTTTCGCTGCTTGAAAAATCCGCAGCTTCTTCAGAAAAACTTAAAAACAAGCAGTGAAACTTTTTTTAAAAAGGTTTAGAGGAAGTGTTAAAATTAGATCACTTCCTGTTGAGAACCTCATGACAACATGCTCATACTAAAAAATTACTAAAAGCGCTCCAAAACATTAAACGGGCGTAAAGTTAGTTTAATAAAATACCATTTTCGCTGCTTAGAAAAATCTGCAGCTTCTTCACAAAAAACTCCGTTAAAACAAAAAACCAAAACTTTTTTTAAAAGTTTAGAGGAAGTGTGAGAAGTACATCACTTCCTGTTGAAATCCTAATGGCAACACGCTCATACAAAAACATTACTAGATGAGCTCCAAGGATTAAAATGTGTAAGAAATGGCTAAATATTATAAAACAATACTAAATAAAATGGCAAGTTTAAAGCAAAAGGTAGAAAGAGGTAAAAGTAAAAAAGATGTAAAAAGATGTAAAGAGATATAAAAAGATGAAAAAATGAAAGAAAAAAAGGGAATGGAAATACAGGGGGAAGGGGCGGTAGAGAGGGAGGAAGAGGGAGGGGAAGGGTGGGGGTGAAGGGGTGTAGGGGGTGGTGAAGGGGAGGGGGAAAGAAAAGGAGGGGAAAGAGGAGGGGGGGAAGGGAAGGGGGGAAAAGGGGGGAGAAGGGGGGGTGGGGAGGGAATGGGGAGGATTTGGGGGGAAAGGGGAAAGAGGGGAGGGGAGAGCAGGAGAAAGGGGAAACAGAGGAATCAGTGAATTTATCTAGTGTAACTCCTCATTTTTAGAACTGCTGAGATATTGCAGTTCTCATTCAACCCTGGGTTATTAAATGCATTGAGTGTTATTTGCCATTGAAGTTCTTTTAATTCTAATAGACATGGGGTAGGGCCTCCCCTAATGTTATTGGGTAAATGGTCAATGCCCATAAAGGAAAATTTATGGCCAGGGTTGCTTTCTGTATGTTTGGCCAGTGCGTTATCCAGTTTATGATTCTTCATAGCATAAATGTGCTGGTAGATACGCTGCTTCAATTTCCTGTCAGTCTTGCCAATGTAGAATGCAGAACAGCATTCACATTGGGCTAGATACACGACAGACCGGGTGTCACAGTTAATTCTATGTTTGATAAAATATTTCCTCCTGTTGACTTGAAACGAGCTTCCAGCTTTGATCACATTACAATAATTGCAAGCCCCACAAGTAAAGCATCCCTTGTTCCTAGTGAAATCCATATTCAAGGGGTTGCTTTGTAACAGCTCCTTGAGGTTTTTACCTCTTCTGAAAACAAACTTTGGAACTGCGCCCAATTTTTCAGATAGATATAGATCGCTGCTTATAAAATACCAATTTTTCCAAATAATGTCAGAAACTTTCTTGGAGTCATTATTGAAAGTAGTTATGAAACTGGTAGTAAAGTTACTTTTGTCTTGGAAGGTGACAGTAGTAGAAGCAGAACAATCTACATCGGTAGGAGAGGTAGAAGAAATTACACTCGAAATTCCAGATGCATTGTTGGCCACGTTAGTCTTGGATTCGTCTAGTAGGGGTTTAAAATAACCTGTTGCTCTCTTACTTTCAATCTCAAGAATAATATCATCCAGAAGTAACTCAGGATATCCTCTGCTGGAAAATTGGTTCTTGAGAAATTGAACCTCTTTTTGAAATGATTCGGATGTGTTGCACATCCGTGCAGCCCGTACTAGCTGGCCTTTTACTATTCCACGTTTTTGCTTATAAGGGTGCAGACTGGTGAAGTGGAGCATTGAATTACAGTAGGTCGCTTTCCAAAAAACTGAGGACAAGTATCTTTTTCCTATTCGATCTTTTTTAATTTCCACATCAAGGTAGTCAATAACTTCGGTAGAAAAATGATAAGTGAATTTCAAGAATGGAGTTGTTTGATTCATGTGCTCAACAAGGGTGGTAGCCTCATGGGAATCACCATTAAAGAGGATGAAGATGTCATCTAAATAGCGTGTATATAATCGTATCTGTTTCTTGAATGTAGAGTCAGAAAAGAGAAATTTACTTTCCCAATAAAACATAAACAAATTAGCCACGCTAGCCCCACAAGGAGATCCCATTGCCACCCCTTGTTTTTGAAGGTAGATCTGGTTGTTAAACATGAAGAAATTGCAACTTAAAACAAGGTCCAATAACTCGGTGACAATTCTAATTTCGTTAGAAGTAGCCCTCAGTTCGAGTAATTTCAGCTCTAACCATTCTACAGCTTCTTGATGTGGAATTGAAGTATATAGATCCACAACGTCGATGGTTAAAAAGTTGTTGGAATCGTCAAAAATCATACTGTTGATGTTACTTAAAAAAGACCAAGAATCTTTGCAGATAGTAAGAATTTCTTTGATGTATTTTGACAATATTTCATCAATTAACTTGGCTGATGGATATGTCATAGACAACCTACCGTCCACCAAGGCCCTCATGGGAGGATTTGCAAGGTTTTTGTGTATTTTCGGAATTCCGAACATGACTGGCACTTTGGGGAAGGTGATGTCTAAGTAACTGTAAAGGTCCAGATCAATGATTGCTGAGAGGAAGAGGTCTCTCAAATAACCTCTCATCCTTTTATGTGCCAAGTTCATTTCATTGAGAGAGGAAACGGAGTATGCAGGCGAGTCTAAAACAATGAGCATCTTCTCTATATACATATTGTTTTCAAAAACTACTAGGCCTCCTCCCTTATCAGGCTTAATTAAGCGGATAGATAAGGTTTTCAAATCGGAGAGGGCCATTCTCTGGTCCTTGGAAACATTTGATCTGTGGGAATGACTGAGGGATCCACCTAGTCTCCTCAAGTGCCTCAAGTCAATTTCACAGATAGATTCAAAGGTGCGTAGCCCTGCATGTAACGGTGGATTGAAGATGCTCAAAAGTTTTAAAGTAGAAGAATTAACATGGTCGTTGTTATTAAAAAGCAGATTCAGGTTCAATTTTCTCACAAAACATTTCAGGTCGATGATGGTTTGAGTTAAATTAAAAGACGTACTTGGGACAAAGGTGTTCCCTCTAGCCAATAATTCAATAATCTCTGGTTGTAAGTCAATTTGGGAGAAATTATAAATTTTAAAATCCCCCTTGAGATTAGTGAGAATTAGTGGGCCAATTTCATGTTCAATAGTTAGGTCTTCTGTTCCTATCAAGTCAGAGTTTGATGTGTCACTCAGTTGTTGCATGACCTGTTCCTGGTCTGGTAGGTCCGAGCTGGAAGAGGTCCTAAAAACGGTTGTCACCGTTATCCAAATTAGTGTTATTATTCCTTTGAAAGTCTGCTCTGTCATTACCATTGTTTTTGTTTCTATTTCTGTTGTTGTTTCCTTTAATTCTATTACTTCTGTGGGGTTCACTTCGATAAAGTGTCCCAGTTTCTGCATGATTACCCACGTTTCCATCTCCATTGCTGTCATTGCTGTCCTCACTGTCGATCAGTGTTTCTGACCCGGTGTTAAATTCTCGGGCTGGTAGTTGTTGTAGTTTGGGATAGGCTTTACGCTGCTGGCATGCTGTTCTGTCCCTAGTTAATTTCTTAATTTTATTTTGTTTTAATTTAGTCATTAAACCATCGATGCTGTTAAATATGTGATTGTAGTCGAACTTGTATGAGAATGAGAACTGCAATATCTCAGCAGTTCTAAAAATGAGGAGTTACACTAGATAAATTCACTGATTCCTCCGTTTCCCCTTTCTCCTGCTCTCCCCTCCCCCTATTTCCCCTTTCCCCCCAAATCCTCCCCATTCCCTCCCCACCCCTTCTCCCCTTTTCCCCTTCCCTCCCCTCCTCTTTCCCCTCCTTTTCTTCCCCCCCTTCCCCCCTCCCCCTTCATCAAAAGGATTTGAAATCATTATATTACTGTAAAAAAAAAAGAGAGAGAATGAGAGCGAGAGATAAAGCAAAATATGCCCATATGTAACTGTTGTACTATTTTTACAACTGTTTTCTGTATTGATCATAAGAAAATATTTTTGTAGCTTTGCATATTAAAGAAATGCAATTGAAACCATTACAGTGCAAGTTAATACTACAAATATGTAAATATAAATGGCATTAATCTGTTTTTAACTGATTCTAATAATTACAAAGGGTAGTTTTAATACTGTATTGAATGTATTGCATGTACAGAACTTCAGAGATACACAATCCTTTTCATGCATCACTAGCACTTGCCATATAAACTCACCTGACATATGCATGAGTACTCGTATCATTCTTCCTAAGTACAAACACAGTTCCCAAATGACTAATCCTATTGTATACATAAGCACTTCCCGTACACACGTTTTACTTCAGTAAAGATTTTGCTGTGATATTTCAATAGTATAGGAACTGATATCTAAGCATGATGTGTGGATTTATAGTGCATTTTCTCTGTTGTCTCTCCTTACCCTTCTTCGTTTAGCTTTTCCCGGTTAGGGGTCACCACAGCAGATCATCTGTCTGCTCATGATTGGCAGTGGAGTTTTACAGTGTTGAGTTGCCAGCCCAGCACCCAACCTTCCACAGAAGGCACACACATACCTAGGGCCAATTTAGAGTGTCCAGTCCACCTACAGCATGTCTTTGGGATGTGGGAGGAAACCAGAGCACCCAGAGGAAACCCACACGACCACAGGGAGGACATGCAGACTCTGCACAGAAGGCACCTCAGCCGAGAATCAAACTGGAGAACCTCTTGCTGTGAGGTGACAACACTAACCACTGCACCACCATGGCCAACATGTTTTCTGTTATTTTGATTATGCATTTCTTTCTCCATTATTGTTTAATTTTTGTTTCTCTCCCATTTATTTTCCTATTTTACAGATTCTAATCCCTCTAGAACAGGTCAGGCACATACCTCCCAAGCTAAGGAATGCTACCCTCTGCCAATCTAGGATGTCCTCGCAGGGTTGGAGTGGAGGTAACAGTCCTCCTGCAAGCACTTTGGCATGTGGCAGCCTGGCACACCTCACCAAAAGGGGGCTTTGGGGCTTGGTCGATGATGTATGGGTGGAGGTAGTAGAAAGAAGAATTCAGTCAGTCAAAGCCTCTTTTCAGCATGTTGAAGACACACTCTGCCAGATGGTGCCAACCAGTAAACCAACACAGACCCCTATGCCCTCAAAATCGGGGTCTTCCACTGTAACCCCATCTGGCAGTAGGTGTATTTGATGGTCTGTGGACTGGGACTCCTGCTAGTAATTCTTCAGCCCTTCTTTCTTTATTCTTTCTCCAATAACCTCTTACCTATTTCTCACCCAATCTACCCTCTCATATACAAAAAATAAGAGGCCCACCCTTTCCCACCTCCACCATAATTCCTCTTGATGATTTCCTTGTGTGCTCCTCTCTTTGTTTGTCTCCCCTTTTTCAGTCTTTCCTATCCCCCCCCTTCTACTTTTTTTTTTTTAATGAAACCGTTAGGCTGTCCACAAAAGGATACCCTATTCAAATTATTACTACCCCTTTTTCTTAAAAAAAAAAATCAGTTTTAATCACTGTGCAGTCCACAACTTTAATTAAATGTTTTAAGTGTGACTGCACTTAGCCATGCTCATCCATGATATGCAAAAAAAGAAAAAAAAAGTCACAGGAATCTGCAGGCTTTTGTGAAATAATTTACAGCTTCCTAATGCTGAATTTTAAGCAATTTACTCTTTTGTGAGAAATGGGCATGTTTTCAAAACAGACCTAGCATTTCTTTCTTCATCGCAAATGACATTAGCTGCCCTACTTGCATATCCATGTACCACCACTGTTATCAGATAACCTTAAGTTATTTGCAAAAGCTCCAGCCTATGAATACCAGCCAGAATCTTTACATCTAGATTCATCCTTCTACCTTATCTTATATGCTCTTCTCCCTGATTTAATAACTTAGCCAACAATCATATTATAGATTTGTTCTTTTACTTCTGGTTATAAAGGTCATACCCATCAAAGACAGTCCGTGCGTGATCACAACTGGCTTTAATATCATAACACTGCATTTCTTCAGTATGCAAGAGATCAGAAATCGCTTGCTTGCTATTGATAATGAAATACGTAGTTTCTCCCTTCCCTAATGTTCAACCAGTGTGGACTTGGTATATATAGGTTCAGGGAGAGGCCTATGCCCATATAATAGATAAAAGTGGCTTGCTTTCATCCAAAATACACAACTCAAGCTTCTCCATTAAACTATATGTAACAGGAAGCTTTTCAGCTGTTAGGAGCAAGCTGTTGTAAAGTGAAAAATCGACTGTCTATTTCTCATAGTTGAACCCTTGAGTATTAACACCACCTCTCTTCACCTCTATGTTCAGCTCACAAACTTCTCTGCTACCCAAACTGCTCATCCATATCTAAGGTTATTAATTAGATGGTTGCTACATGGAGTAAGAGACAATCCACCCATTAGCTGGTTCATATTGGCATATCTTTCAATACATTTGCCTGCTCAGTGTTTTCCATCTCCACTCAAAGATTGCAGTAAGCACCCTGCAAAGATAAGAAATGATGAACATAAACATATATTTGAATGCCTTCTAGCCTCTCACCTCTGTAACTTTCTATTCAACCCATACATAATACTTGCTATAGAGCCCTCCAATGCAACAGTTGGACATACCTACCAACATATGCTATAATAAGTCTAAGCTATAATGAGTTACTTTTTACTTGCTGCATTTGCTCCTAATCTGGATTAATACTTGCTTTAGAAAATGCACTTCTTGCAACATATGCATGCATACTTTAATTTATTGTTATTTTGTTTACAACTGTGTTATACACATTAGACAAATAATGCCTTTTATTTTAATTAGCTATATATTGGCTACTATAACTTGTTGATTTCTTGTTGCTGTTTGCTCTTTTAGAATTTCCTTTCTGCAGCACCACTGATAATGTCACTTCCCATCTGGACTTTCTTGGTTAAATAAATAAATACTTTCACTTATTCATACATCATATGAGTTGCAGTCATCACAGTGCCCTATAAGTATTATCACTTAACATATTGTCAGGGTGTGCCATTAACACCCTGAGTACTTCCTTGCAGTTGTTCACCTCCTTTGTATACCTGCTCCTCTGCTGTACATGTCCTGCCACACATTATGTGGTCCTGCTTTTATCATTTTTCCACTTTCTTTGCAGTAGCAATTTATGGATGTTTGTGTAATTTTTCAGCACTATGCCCAGCTACATATATTTTTTGTGTTGTTCTTTCTGAGATTCTTTGCATGCAGTATTGTACAATGTTATGTTTTTAAACTGAACTTTGTCTTTTAGTGCCAATGATAGTGGTTGATTTCTTCATATTGCTGCATTGTTTCACATTTTACTATGACACCCTTTAATACCACAGTATCATATGCTATTGTTGTTTGCCGCACATCATTTATACACAGCTCAGTGTGGTTGTTTTGTACAATGAAGTCATTCCTGGCTTAAGATTTTGTGACAACACATCATTATGTGACCTGTTATTCCATTTCATGGCATTAGAATCTGTGGTACACCTTGCACTTTTTTTTCATGAAGTAAAGAAGCATGTATGTGAACTGAAAAGGGAAAAAAATGAACATAAAATAAAATTAAAAAAAAAAAAGTTTTAATATGTCTGCACACCAGGTGACCACAGTCTTGTCTCCCTCCTTTGTTCTCTTTTGTTCATGCTTGACAATTCCAACATGACAAAAAACAGGAAACAGCTTTTCTGACATTAATTGTTGTTATGATTTGTTCAGTAGCTAACTCCCCCTCTCTCAGTATTTGAATTGATATATTCATCTAAGAGAGAGAGAGTTTCCTATTCTTTTAAAGTGGTAGTGATTGATTTAACATCCTGTTATTTTCTACTAAGAAGTGCCACTTTTATGAATCATTCAGCATTCTGTATTGAGCCTACAAACATTCTAATTGCTAAGAAATTGTTTATCCTTTTTAGATTGTACATAGCACAGACGATTAGAGCTCTGAGACATTGATGACTTTCATCCTGTAGTGACTAATTTGGTTTATCCAGTTTTATGTCTGCACAGATTGTGATGCTTTGTTAGTTAATGATTTGTATGACCCTGCATCACATTTGAGAGATAAAGGTGAAAAGGTTTGTCACTATATTCAGCATGTTCTGATATCCTGTTTTAAGAGGGTCCCAGATCAAGTATGACCCATACCCAAAGTCCAGGTTCAAGCCATTACATTTCATAATTCAGTTAGGCACTGCCCATATAGCTTCATAGCTAATGCCATTGTGGAAATATCCCCAAAAATGGTCAATACCTCACCAAAGTTCTGCCGATTAAACCAAAATGAAGAAATACGTGGAAAAAACTTCGCAGAACACTGCTATGTTTCCTAAGTTTAATAAAAGCAAAGTATCCTAAAACAATTCGAAGACCTTTTACAAAAGCAGGAAAATACAATCCAATACTGTCCAGATGAGCGCTTTCAGGTGTAACCCTTCATCAGATAACCTGCTAATTGCTATGCCTTGCTATTTAAAATAAGATCAGCCAATCAACATTTAATAAAACACCTGCCTATTTTTCAAGGCGGGTTTCATTGGAACCATATCATTAAGACCTGGTGTTCTATGTGCCATGAGTTGTAAAATCCATCTGTTTTCTGCCAGTTCAGTCAGTTGTTTTATAACTCCCCCTCTCTTACCTGTTTTAATATTGACTATAGCCCTAAACTTAAATGTACGTGTTGTATTAGCCTCCGTGTGCCTATATAAAGCATTATGCAGGTCACAGTTTCTTATAGCTGACAAATTTTGCAAGATTATTACTTTAAACATATTGTTAGTCTTTCCTACGTAAAAACTAGTACATTGCTCACATTCTGCTATGTATACTAAATCCTTCGTCCTGCATGTTGCTCTAGCCCTGAAGTCTATTATCTGCCCTGTTACAGGATATACAAAAACTGTGTTCCTGTTCATATAGTCACAAGCTTTACATATTCCACAGGGCACACACCCTGCTTGATTTTTAAATAATTGTGTCCTAACATTTTTCTCTCTTCCCAGAATGTCTTTGAGGTTTTTATTCCTTCTATAACGAAATTGTGGTTTATTACCTATAATGTTCTTAACTTTGTCATCAGTAATAAGTATATTCCAATTTTTTCTGATTACATTACAAACCCCCTCTATATTGCTACTGTAGGTAAACATTATCTTGGGTTTCTCCATTCCATTATTATGTTTAAATCCATTATCACTCTGTTTAGAATATAACCATGGTTGATATCTATCTTTTCTATGTTCTTTATTCCCTTCCACAACTTTATGTACCAAATCTCTCTTATAACCTCTCTCTTGGAGGAGGTTTTCTAGTTGTGAAACCTCTGAATGAAACATTGAATCATCTGTACACAATCTAGAGATCCTGCCCACCTGCCCTTTTATTATATTGGGGAAGGTGTATCTCGGATGCATACTGTCATAGTTCAATAGGGTGTTCTTCCAGCACTCCTTACGGTAAATACTGGTGCTGAAACTACCCCTATTTTGTCTTATTAAGACATCCAAGAATTCTATCTCTGTGCTGGAGCTGGATAAAGTAAACTTCAAAAAGCTGGTCGTTGATTCTATATATGTCTTGAATGCATGTAGTTGTTCTTCATTGCCCCTCCACAAAATGAAGATATCGTCCACAAAACGTTTGTAAATGACTATATCTTTGGTCCAAATATTCCCTATGATGACAGATTTCCTCTCCCAATATGATAAAACTAAATTTGCATACGTATTTGCATACGTATTTGCACAAGGGGTGCCCATGGCCACACCTTGTGCCTGTCTATACGCATGTTGTAGGCCTAGGAAAACATTGTTTTCCAGTACTAAATAAAGCATTTGACTTATCAGCTCTAATTTAGTATTTTCTAACCCCAATTCCTTTAACAATGAGCACACCGCCCTTACACCATATTCATTGCTAATGACAGTGAATAGGTTATGCACATCTAATGTAACCATTAAATATTCCTCATGGTTTAGAGGTTGTTGTTCTAATTCTCCTATTGCCAGTAGAAATTCTCTTGTGTCTTTCAAGACCTCATCTATGCCTTCTACAAATGGTTTCAGAGTGTACTCCAACCAAATGGAGATATGTTCTGTAACCCACCCTCTCCCTGATACTATGGGTCTGAGTGATGGGTCCTCCAAGGACTTGTGTATTTTGGGGAGTGCTTTAAAAATAGGTGTAACCACATTGTCTATCCATAAAAATCTAAACAGGTCTTCATTAATGAGGTTTTCTTTCAAAAGTCGTGTTAATTTATCATGCACCCTATCAATTACTTGTTTCACAACTACTGGATTGATAGGCATATAGGTGTCTCTATCAGATAATAATTTACTCATTTTTTCTTCATAGAACGTGGTGTCGAGCACCACCACAGCCCCCCCCCCCTTTGTCTGCCTGTTGTATAGTAAGGTTTCCATTATTACTTAATGTTGATAAAGCTGTCCGCTGTGTCTGTGTTAAATTATGGTATTTCTTATGTTTCTCATTATGCAAATACTTTAACAAATCCTGTTCACAAGTTTTGATAAACATATGCATAGACCCCGTAAAAATAGGTACAAAACTACTAGGTTGTTTTAACCCCATATCACTAACCACATTCTTACCAAACATTTGCTTTAATGCCACATTCCTGCAAAAAAACATTAAATCTATGACGATATCACTGTAAATACTTCCATTGCTGGGCACAAATGTAAGTCCCTTATTTAAAATAAACTTTTCTTCATCAGTAAGTTCATGGCTAGATAAATTATAGACAATATCAGAATTAGAGTTACCAGTCAATCCATGGTTCTTCTTTTTTTGTTTCCTCTGCCCTCGCTTAGAGAGCGTTTCCACTCCCCTTTTTTCTTCATGGGCGCTGGAAGTTGCGCCAAAAAATGCTGCTGCCCTGATCTTTCTTTGCATCTAGCTCCTAGTCGCTCCAAACTGCTGGTGGTGTCCAATTCTGCCGTTCATTGGTCTCAGACATTGGAACTGCCGATGTCACCTCAAACAATGCTTCCTCTGTTGTATTAACGTTGGCTGGTTCCGTAGAAAGTGTACGACCTCCCGCTGTTGATCCAGTTGTTAGTTCTGTAGTTCTGGCATCATGTTGGTTCCCTGGATTATTCTCCTTCTCTCGTCGCTCCACTCCCCGCATTGAAGCAGAACTTCCGTGTATGCGTGTTGCTTCTGTTACGACTAGAGCCAGAAGTGTTGTGGAATGAAAGGTGGAATCTCGATTAAGATTCATATTTCGTTGTTTCGGCCATACAAAGATGTTGCCCCTAGAGAAATCTTCATAATCTCTTTTTAATTTACCCATTTTCTGTATTTTCAATTTGTCGTCACCTTCATATAAGGTGATGTATATCTGTTCAAGTCTATTCTGATATCTTTCCCCCTTAAATTCTAGCTCCAGTCTAGTTTGTATATCTGTTATTTCATTTTTCAACCGTGTCATTTCTGGTTGAAAAAATTCAATCAGCAGCTCCATATACTTGAACCCTGTATCTATGTTTATCATTTGCCATTTTGCCAACAGTTCAGGGTACCGCTCTCATTGGGTGGGCATGCAGAGAACTCTCATACCCCTTGGTACAACGCTGTATTTGAGGCAGGCTTCAAAGTGATATTTTTGCCATTGTAACCTTTGCAGCCTGCCCACTTTGTAGCTCAAATATTTAGTCAAGGTCTCAAAATTCTGGTCCAAACTGACAGGAACACAGTCATTGAGATGTTTTCTATTCAGAACGGGAAAGTCCATGTTGAGCAAAAGATTGTCAGATAGTATAAACCTTTCTTTATACTTGTCATTAAACTTATTGCCCCTCTCTCCCAACATGGTACTGTTGTGCTGAGCAGGAACATTATCTTCTCCAATCATTTCCATAGCATGTGCGGTATTAACACAATGAAACAAAAGCTCAGAAATCCCCCAAAATGGTCAATACCTCACCAAAGTTCTGCCAATGAAGCCAAAATGAAGAAATACGTAGAAAAAACTTCGCAGAACACTGCTATGTTTCCAAAGTTTAATAAAAGCAAAGTATCCTAAAACAATTCGAAAACCTTTTACAAAAGCAGGAAAATACAATCCAATACTGTTCAGATGAGCGCTTTCAGGTATAACCCTTCATCAGATAACCTGCTAATTACTATGCCTTGCTATTTAAAATAAGATCAGCCAATCAACATTTAATAAAACACCCGCCTATTTCTCAAGGCGGGTTTCATTGGAACCATATCATTAAGACCTGGTGTTCTATGTGCCATGAGTTGTAAAATCCATCTGGCTTCTGCCAGTTCAGTCAGTTGCTTTATATCTCCCCCTCTCTTACCTGTTTTAATATTGACTATAGCCCTAAACTTCAATGTATGTGTTGTATTAGCCTCCGTGTGCCTATATAAAGCATTATGCAGGTCACAGTTTCTTATAGCTGACAAATGTTGCAAGATTCTTACTTTAAACATATTGTTAGTCTTTCCTACGTAAAAACTAGTACATTGCTCACATTCTGCTATGTATACTAAATCCTTCGTCCTGCATGTTGCTCTAGCCCTGAAGTCTATCATCTGCCCTGTTACAGGATGTATAAAAACTGTGTTCCTGTTGATGTAGTCACAAGCCTTACATATTCCACAGGGCACACACCCTGCTTGATTTTTAAATAATTGTGTCCTAACATTTTTCTCTCTTCCCAGAATGTCTTTGAGGTTTTTATTCCTTCTATAACGAAATTGTGGTTTATTACCTACAATGTCCTTAACTTTGTCATCAGTAATAAGTATATTCCAATTTTTTCTGATTACATTACAAACCCCCTCTATATTGCTGCTGTAGGTAAACATTATCTTGGGTTTCTCCATTACATTATTATATGAGCAGGTCCAATATGCATTCCCCCTTGTGGCTGTGCTGACTGGCTGTGCCAAAGCATATGAGTCCACAAATTGTAGTGACTGTTATGTGAGGTTGTCGGGGCTTGAGTAGTATCCCAAGTCAATATGTGTGTATATGAAGTCACACAATATAATGGTGTCTGTGGAGACCTTCATATTCTCCATAGTTCCCACAAAAGCCGAGTGTGGTTCCTGAGTTTGGGAGTGTGTTCTGTAGCAGGCAACAAACTGAAAGGCAGTATTGCACAATGGCAGTTGTATATGTATGCTCTGTGATGCTTTGTGCAGTGCTACTAACCTGGAGGTATGTGTATCTGTGATGGATATGGATACTCCCCCTAGTTGTGCTGTCTGTTCCAAGTCTTGTTGTTAGACAGCATGGTATGAAACATAACCTGGTAGTTCTGGTGTGCATAAGTGTGCCTGAACCAGGTGTCTGTCAGTGCACAGATATTGCTCTCCCCCATACTGAGGAGAGTCCTGAGTGTCCTCAATATGAGGTTAACACAACTGTTGTTGAGCAGCATTACCCTTAGTTTCATTTAACCTGTAATGTCTATGGAGGTGGGTTTGTCTTCTGAGCCCTGCTTAAAAAAGGCACTCTGGTGGTAGCAAGAGCCTTAACCAGCATACCAAAGTCCAAGGGTGACAGGTGCAAGCTGTCTATAGTGAAGCTACATGGCATGTTGAGCATGTCACCATATGCTGACAGACACTGTATCCCCTATGAATGAAACACATTTGTTAGCCAACTGTTAAATGTGATATGTGTGTCTGTATACTGTGACATCATAATTGGTGGGTGTAATATGCTAGACAAGGTCAGGGTCATACTAGCCTGGGCTACATGATCAGAGTGTACCTCCATGTATCATGTCATGTGGTCCAGGGAGTAACGTCTGAGGTTACACACACCAGCATGGACAATGATGGTGCCAGTCTTGTACTTGCTTTGGAGTGACCTGACTGCCTGTGTTATGCGGCAGATCCTGGCACCGAACAGACACCCCAAAGTGACTATTCCCTTGACAGGGCTGGTGAGTGGTACATCAGTGTGTCTGAACATAAGTGTCGCGTATTATAAGTGTATTAGGTGTGTTGTTTAGCCCAAAGGGCAGTGACTGTGTGGCACACTGACATTGTGAACTTTGTGATATGTGGGTATTGTAGTGGGGTAGCAGGTGTGTGTGTGTGTCTGCCTTGGAGGTCTCTGCTGCTTAGTTAGAGTACATTTACAGCATCCGAGTATGTCAATGTGTGCTAATGTGGTTTGAGTGCTGTTGCTAGAGGATATGTGCGACTGATATGTGGTGTGTGTTGTTACCTTCACCACCTGATAGACTGTGCCAGTCATGGGTCGAGAGAGTTCAGCTCCCTGTATGTCTATATAGGTGCATCTCACACATATATATGAGTTTGTTGGGAGGAGGAAAGGGTTGTCTGTGTACATGAGGCAGATGTGACATTGTGTCAATATCACAATATCCACCAGCTGGACTGAAGAGTACACACAAAACCAACCCCTGGATATGCCAGGATATTATCATGACATACTCTGTAGCCTGATCACAAAGGATTGGTAGGGTGTTAAGTGTGTAAAAGAGTATAACAGGGATTAGTGCTCATGTTCATTAGTGTTTTGTAAAGAGGAGCTGAGAAGGAGTCCAGAATGAATCATGACACCTCCTTCAGCTATGTCATAAATATCAATGTACACCCATATATGTCCTGAGTCAGGGCCAACTGTACCTGAATGTCAATGCCGACATCATGACAGACAGGCCCATATGTACATACCCATCCCCCACTGACAATAGTCCACATCATCATACCAGGAGATATCACATGTAGAATGGATGAGCAGCTACCCCCACTGCCAAAAGCATGGCAGCAGGTGAAATACATTGATTCCCAATATGTGTCATGCACAAACTACAGAACAAACAGATCATGCATCTGAACAGTCAGCTGAGCCGCACCCCCTACACAGGGTGTGGAACCGTTGAATGTGTCACAGCTACATATGGCACTCCCCACAAGTGTTGGTGCACAGCACATCATGGGAAGTCAAGTCCAGTACACCTATGAGGTCTGATCCGCAAGGTCATGGAGACCATCATGGTTGCAGTCATAAACAGAGCTATTGGAAGCTGAGACATGCACAACCCTACCAACTGTGGTATGGTCATGTGCGGATCATGGTTCCCAAGCATGATAGACTGTTTGCAAGGCAGCAACCCAGGACATACATCAATGAACACATCTACACATGTGTCACATAGACTTTGAATAGCTCTTTATCAACATCCCAGACACATGTAGTATCCACAAAACCAAGAAGCTGTGCATAAATATGTGTTGACATATGACGGAATGTCAATGTGTCCACAGATAGATCACACAAGGTAAGGATACTGAGGTCATGTTCAAGCTGTTGACACCTGCTGACCCACATGGACCATTCCTTGAATGGCTTAAAACAAAGTGTACACACATCACCATGTCCAGTCTGATGATGTCAACATCCTATAAATACAGCAGGAGAAAAGAAACCAGCCAGTAAAGCAAATAGTGCACCGTGTTAATGCATCTCTTTCCATTATCATAACATAGTTAGGTAGGGGTTTGAAGCCTGCAAACTGTGTGTGTGTGTGTGTGTGTGTGTGTGTGTGTGTGTGTGTGTGTGTGTGTGTGTGTGTGAGGGGGGGGGTGTATGTATGCAGTTTCCTTTGAGAGGTGTTCCCTTTTTGGAGACTGGGAAAACTCAGTAAAGGAGGTACATTCCTCTTTGTAAAGTCTGATGATGTCACCATCCTACAAATACTGCAAGAGAAGGGAAACCAGCCAATAAAGCAAATAGCGTGCCGTGTTAATGTATCTCTTCCTCGTATCATAACATAACTAGGTAGGGGTTTGAATCCTGCAAATGCTGACTGTGTGTTACTGTTGGTCAACGCAGTGTGGGTTTGAATGCGTGTATGTGTGCAATTGTCTTTAAAAGGAGTGCCCTTTTTGGAGACTGTGAAAACACACTAAAAGAGGTGCATTCCTCTTTGGAAAATCTGCTGAGGTCACCATCCTACAAATACAGCAGGAGAAGGGAAACCAGCCAGTAAAGCAAATAGTGTGCCATGTTAATGTGTCCCTCTAATATCGTCACATCATTAGGTAGGGGTTTGAATCCTGCAAACAGTGAGTGTGTGTGTGGGGGGATGTGTGTATGTGTGTAATTGTCTTTGAAAGAAGTGTCCTTTTTTGGAGACTGTGAAAACACACTAAAAGAGGTACATTCCTCTTTGTAAATTCTGATGATGTCACCATCCTACAAATACTGCAAGAGAAGAGAAAACAGCCAATAAAGCAAATAGCGCGCTGTGCTAATGTATCTCTCTCTAGTGTTGTAACATAACTAGGTAGGTGTTTGAATCCTGCAAATGCTGACTGTCTGTGTGTTACTGTTGGTTAACACAGTGTGGGTTTTGCTTTTACTATGGTATGACATAGTATGATGACAACAGTAAATGCATTGCAGACATCAGGTATCTGTGTGGCAAATATATATTTGTACATGTCCCCTCAATCAGTACATAGGTGTGAAGCCTGCATGCTACATGAATACATTTATTTCCATTGACAGGTTGTGCCGCTGCTTCTCAGATCGTAGGTCACATAGGTATGTATGTGACACGGCCGTCCACTGTCGTGTTCTGTGGCCAAGGTCATCTGTGGCATACACACCCATGACAGTTACTTAAGTGTAGTGTGAGTGAGGGTATATACCTGGGGTATATGTCAGACATGGTCATACACAACACTGTCTGCCAAGAATGGACAGTCTTTATAGGTGCATGACTGCCTTGTGGATATGCATTCAGGCCTCTAATGTCTTATGTGATACACCTTGGGACTCCATAATACCTATGGATATGTGGATACCAAGGGACACATGACATAACATGGGTCTGTATGTACACAATGGTACCCGACATACATGTTGAGGGCTACCACCTGTGTGGTACTGACGGGATAGTATGTTTAGTACATGAGGATGACTATGCCATAGTCGGCATACTGCTATACAGCATGTATCACATAACAGGTATCTGTCTGTATGATACCCTTGTGTAGGACATGCATCCCATCCAGGGAATGCATTGTAGGCCAATCCATGCATTCCCAGATTTGGATGGACACATCCCTAGTGTGTCTGCATGTACCTAAGGGGGCTATATGACACACAGGTGTGGTCACAGTAATGGGTGGTGGTCATCACCACTGGTTAGTGTTATAGTGTAGCACAGGAAGGATCCAGTTGATACTGGCTTCCCTACTACTTTGTGTCATTTGTCAGGAAATAATCCAATGATTGCTTATAGTCATGCTGTTGAGGTTGTGTATACTACCAGACCGCAAATAATTGACTGATATTAATGGTATCACCCGCAGCATAGTGTCAACCCATGTTATACACATGTCTACCCATGTTATTACATAACTGTAGTAGAATGCATACTGGCCATTGAAAGATGCATTGAGATATTAACAATGTGTATGACAGGGTATGCCACACATCCCATGTGTCCACTATGCACGTACATCCAGACAGTGCGTACCCACCATGTTAACAGATGTACACTTGCTAATCTGTACTGCACACATCACACACGTACTGTTCACTCACTAACACATGCTGGCAACACATCACACATCAGCCAAGTGGCACATGGGTGGATAATACATACTCAGACCTAACAGTGGTGTAAACAATGCTATATTGACAATCAGAGCTTTGATGCATATTGTCTGCTCAGATATACTTTCAAGGATGTAGTTCACTTCCTTGTTAACAACTTGCTATTATTGCTACACTGCTATAATGTCACACTGTGCATCAGCATCATGTTAGCCTGCCCCTCCATCGATAATGCAGGTGACAGGAGGCGGCACAGGTATCATCATATGCACAGGGCATTTTGTTGTTTGCCAGAGCCTGACATTGACCCATCCAATCGACATGTCTGTGTGTGTGTGTGTTTTTGAGGGACAACAGTACAGCAAGGGCCAATGTTGATGTAATGTGTGTGTGTATGTGTGAGCCCTAGTTGTTTGGTTAATGTGTGCGTGTCTGCATGCACAAAGCTCCACCATGTGGCTGCCATATACAGTGGTTTGTGGGACAGCCACAGGCTGTACAGATCACTGTCTCCAGCCACGGACACAGTACCTGTGCCTGGCAGGGGTGCTATGGACAGTATCGGTTACCAACCCTGACTGGGTACTGTCATCAGAGGCAGAGGTATGATGACTGGACCCATGTCCCTGCTGGGACTGGCCAGAGCCATGTGCACATGGTCTACTGGGACGGACAATGGACAGGCCAGCCCCAGCATTGTTGGGGCTGGTACTGCCACTACAGGAGCGGCTGTGAACTGTGGGCTGTCTGCGACCACTGCCAGCTGTTGCTGTTGCTGGCATGTATCCACGTCAACATCACAACCATCCCACACGGTCCTGGCTTGAGGAAGACATGTTGTGGAGGGCATCTATTGTCTCCCCCCAATGTCTATCAATGACCGTAGTGTATGTTCGGATGGCACCGGCAATGTCACGGATGCTGTCATTGATAGCGGTGTAATGTGCCCTCTGCACCCTAAGGCCTGCCTGGTGTACCGTTCCATATGTGCCTGAGCCTGCATTGCAGCCTGGAACATAGTGGTCATCGTAAGACCTGTGAGGGCACGCCTGCCAGGGGCAATACATCTAGTGGTGCTCTCCTGAGAACCCCTGGACCTCCGCCTATGTGGTACCATTCCGGGACTATGGCTATGGCTGCTGTGAGGAGATGCATGTGCCATGGGTACCACACTCTCCTGGTCAATGCCAGCTGTCCCTCCCCTATGGCCATTGGTGGTTAAGGATGTAATGGCAGTATGAGTATGTGCATAGATGGGGTTGAACGCTGTGTACTGTCGATTGGCGGACCAATGACAGACCCTGTCAAATCTCCCTGTGCCTAAATACATGTGTCATCATCACCACTATCTGTGGCAGTGGCTTCAGGTCGCCTGCTGCTTTCGCCAACCCCTACCTCAGCGCCTGTGAGAGGAAGACAGGAAACACACTTTATGGTCTGCACATGCACACATGCACACATGCACACATGCACACATGAACACATGCACACATGCACACATGCACACAGGAACACAGCAACACAGGAACACATGCACACATGCACACATGATCACATGCACACAGGCACACAGGAACACATACACACATGCACACAGGAACAAATGCACACAGAAACACAGGAGCACATGCACACAGGAACACATGCACACTCCTCACTACAACAAATACGCACACACAACAGGAATCCAAATCATACTCAATACTGGTTGAAGGTGGGTGACAGTATCACAAGGCAAACAGTCACATCACACGTGTCAGCATGCAAAATAAGTGTTGATCAAGTCCATGCAGTGTGACCGTAGACAGCCATAGTTAATGACAGTGTACATGGCTGTGGTGCATGTGTGTACATGTTCAGTGATTGCCTAGACCCTGGAACACAATGTGTACAAGGACACGACATTTCTGTGCAAGTATTATAAGCTCTGCAATGTCCTGTGCATCATCACACACAGGTATACATATGATGGCTGCATGTGTTATCTGTGTATCAAATGGATTTCCATGTCTGATTGCAGTGTCTGTGTCTGTAGCAGATAATTGTGGACACAGGTGTAGCACATGCATGCTATGTACACACACGGGATGAGTGGTGCATTTATATGTGATGGGATACCAATCCTGGACATGGCCATTGTAACAGTATGGGGTGTAGTACCATTAGCCATCATCATCATGCATCATGTGGTCACTCAAGGCCACTAAAGTGTGCTAGACCACCGCCCAGCATGCTGTACCTGAACCGCAGTGCCGTGGCTAAGTTCACAATTACACAGCCATGTTGCACAAGGGTGTGTGAGGTGCCCAATAGGGAGCATTGCCTAACATGACTGTGTTATGTGTTGAGGAGTGTTAAACAGCCCCATGCTAGGCCCCTTCCCCTCAGGTATATTATGTGTGGTGTGTGGATGACATGTGGGATACTGAAGTGTGACCTGGCAGTGGGTGTCTGGTTACACTATGTGTAGCATGTTGAGGTGTACTGCGTATGACAAATGTGTTATGTTGTGTACATGTGTGTCAACTATGCCTATCCAATGTGCAGTACAGTGTTGCCACATTTGTGTCTGATGCTCTGTGCATTGCATGTGATTGAGGCAGCTACTGAAATTACTGAGATGTTTCATGTCTCACAGCAAACATGCACAGCATGCATTATGCGTAGGTGTGTTATGTGTACATGGCCTACACCTCACCTATGACATGCACAGTTCAATACCAAGTTTAAAGTGTTAACACACTCACCAGCATGTAACGTCTGCCCTGCTGTCACACCAGAGGGACCTGCAAGAATATGACACAGTTTGTCAGTGGCCACAACTGTGGCATTCCTACTGTGAGTGTGCTCAACTACAGTAGAACAACAGGCATAGGTGTACAGATATTATTCAAATTATCAGTATTGCACACAATAGGCAGCACAAC
>NC_056741.1:1244855287-1244900287 GCF_019279795.1 Protopterus annectens | reverse complement strand
TAGGAATGTGGTGATAAAGGGTGCTCAAAGAGGGGAAGACCGTAGGGAAACTAGCTTGGGATGTACATGATGGGCGTGGAGAAGGTCCATAGATGCCCATTTCTTTACCAGCAACAGCTGTGCATATGCAATACATTAGGTGGGACATTTGAAACCTTCCACCCCTGAGAGAGTGGTGAGGACATCTAAGTATGTTGTACTACCAGTTATGAATATCAGGCACATGTACTCTTTGTGAACTGCTATACTGTCACTAGTACATTACTCACATCTGAACAGTTTGTGGTTTGTGTTGGCATTAGCTCAGTCTGCTCAGGACAACTGGACATATTTCTGTACTGTGTATGCCTACCTACACCCTTGGTTGTGCCTGACTACACGGGTATATAGTACCTTTGGGTAGGGGTGTAGAACTGCGTGTGTATTATTTATTATCGTGTGATGTTTATCTTACTGAACATGCAGAGTTGCTGTGTACCTGTAAGTCTATGAAGGCTTGTAGTCTGTCTGAGTAGCTCCCACCTGTGGACATATCCAGGTGGTAGACAGAGGTCAGCCTAGTATCCTTTGACTGTGCACCAGAGCAGTCTTTTCAGCACCTGAACAATGGCATTGTCACAGGTGGTTGCTAGCAGTACATGGCTACATCCTTTGCTATTTCTGTATTGTACTTCTACATAAGGGCATGCTTGTGGGAATCATTATACAGCTATTTGCAGAGTGTGTAACAGCAGACAAGCTGATATGCCTGTGTATTTCTGACTCTTCCATGCCTCAGATACTCTCACGTATATATTTGAACAGCCTCAGGGAAAGGTAGATATAACTGGGATACACCTGTCATATAGTTCAGACATTTTGCAGTTCAGACTTCGGGTGATTCAGAGCATTTCTATTACTACACCTTTTCTGACGTGCAAGCGGTGTCTACTCTCACTTATTGACATTTGTTATTAAGTGAGATTCAACACCTTTCCACCTACTGTTAGTACATTTCACAGGGAGTCAGAGGGGCACAGCAAGCATTTGTTTACAAATCAGGGTCATCACTGTAGAGCAGTCACTGTTGGGAGGTCTGGTCTGTGACCTATGCAAATATGCCAGTGTTTATCCTGCCCTGATACAATGTGGGGTTTGTAAGCTGCTATTGTAACCTTATTCCATACTAGCATGGATGATTCTCTTTTCACAGTCATGTCATGCAATTCAACAACACCTGCTGGTTAAGGCCCACAGAGCAGGATTTGTGTTATGCCATTCCTATTTTCCCTTTACATTCACTCATGGTAATGCATGATAAATTGCTTTCAGCACTAAGTTATTGTATATCTGCTGTGGTGTAGTGGTACTTCATGCAGACTGGTGAGTCCAAGGTCCTGGGTTCGAGACTGACAAGGCTTTTTATTTTGCTGCTGAGCAGTACAAGGGCCTTGTCATACAGAGTGACTAAGGCACTTTTAAGCAGTTGTAAGTGGGTTTGCGTGGGTTTGTGTGACGCTTAGCAATGCTTAGCTAAGCGCACACAAGCTCACAGTCGCGCACCCCCGCTAAGTACTGCTTAAAAGTGCTTACTCCCACTAACCCCCACGCTAATTTCTTTTAAAGAAAAGAAAATGGGGAGATAGGAAAGTGGTGAAAAAGGGGGAACAGAGAGGGACAGAGAGTAGGAAAACAAGCTCGGGATGTGCAGGAAGGGTGTAGGGAAGGCTCATAGCTGCCCATTTCTTTAACAGCAACAGCTGTGCATATGCTGAAAATTTGGAGTGAGTTTTGAGACCTTCCACCCCTGAGAGAAGGGTGAGGACAACATAGTGTGTTGCACTGCCAATTACAATTATCGGTGTACATGTCCTATGGACAAGTGTGCAAAATGGGAAGCTATGTATGGGGTGTAATATTTTTTCGGGTACAGATTGCCCTTTTTTTTTTTTTTTTTTTTTCAGATGAGAGTGGTAAGTGAGGTAGGGGAAATATGTATATTTGGGGAGGTATGTTGGGGAGGTAAACAGACAAGACAAACAAGATGCATACAGGGGCGGAACTTGACACATGGGGTGGGTGAACACAATTGACGGGGAAGGTTGTTTGGAAATCGCAAGCCCATGAGTCCACAGATGGTAACAGTGGAACTGAGATCCCCACCCATGGGCAGTCACCACTGCACCTTCACAGCCCCGGGAGTGGCTGTGCTGGGGGCTGAGTAGGATGGGCAGGCTCACCCATGAGTCGCGCCACTCTCGCCTCAAGCTGGCGTAGGGGATCAGCAACTGAACGCTGGATCTCCCTATGCACCACAACCCGGACCCTTCAAATGGTGACGGGTGGCCTTGCTCCGCCCATGCTTGCACGAGGGGGGTGAGCCCCATCCCCTGCAGCACTTCCACCCGAAGGTGGCACAGGACCAACGGAGGAGGGGAGTCCGGGCTGGGCACCAGAGCCACTGGTGCCAGGTGCACTCGCCAACTGAGGAGGGACAGGTGGGTCCGCTGGGACCGGCCTTCCCATATGTTCTGTGATTAGGTGTGTTTCATTACAACATAAACAACAGCATTCCAGATTAGTTGTAACAGCATGCAGTAATATTCTCATTAAACCAACACACCACAGTTCCAACAGTTGAACAGCAAACATAACACATGCATATATTGAACAACAGTGGTTATTCCAGCCACATGCAGGGATGATTGGTAGCAACAGGCCACCATGAACATTGTGTTTGAACAGGGCACATGCATCAACATGAGTGCAAATATTTATAGAACAATAGGACATATATCCCCACAAATATTTAAGATTACACATACCCATTGAGGTGTGGAATTGCATGGTTTATGCACAAACAGTAGGGTGTAGAAAAAACCTCCGTTAACATCTTATAAACACTTTTACTCTACACTACATTCCTAGTGACTGCAGGTGTATATTCCCTACATGTATTATTACATGTGCCACCATGCATTAGGTTGTGTAGTGGGTCTGGCTAGTTCAGTCTATACTTGACCTATATCTCACATACTAACTGCCCAGGATGCAGATGTTACTGCTACATAGTTCATGGTTGCATTTATATTTCTTTATCTACATATCTGGATGTTTTCACATGACAGTTTCACTTCAAATTGCACAGAACCCTGCATTTATTGAAGCACACTTACATTTCTGGGGAACATATTGGCATGCTACTCGTGTGCCAGATTTACTTATGCATGCCAGCCAGTAGCTGACTGTTGAGGACTGTATATATACTTCACAGCTACTAGCACTTCCATCACCCACTTTAGATGGGACTGCAGAACACTGGGTTACCAGCACTTTCTATCACAGTACTATTCGTATAATGCAAGGGTACAACAACATTTCATACTAAGTAAAACAGACACACTCTGGGTTTTAGTCCTTTATTAATGACATTACACACTTTTCCACAGGCTTACTCCTTTATTTGTTTTAACGGTATATATGGCAGACATGTTCACGACATATTATACCTTTATTAATAGGTTAGCACACTCTTTTTTCAGGCTCACTCACATATTATTTTATATGACAGTGCCTGCAGAGATATTATTCCAGACATTTGTTACCTTTCTTAATGGGTTACTACACTCTTTTTCTGCCTCTAACATTTTTATCTGACAGTACATGCAGAGGACTTATTCAATCCAGTTTATGGCTGTATTATTGGACTACAACACTTTCTTTCATGCTCTCTCCCATATTTTATATAACAATACATGCAGAATAATCACTAACCTGCCTGGCGGCGCAGCCTTAGCAGCCTATCAGCATAGGCTTGCTGATTCGTAACACGGTCATCTGCAGCTGTAAAGTAAATGAAGGGATATTGAGACATTCCTATCCATTATACATACTCCATTTTAAATTCTTACATACTTCATTCCATGGCTACATACTCAGTACTGGGGCATCCTGCATCCCACGGGCCTCCTTTATCCACTGGTTCAGGTGGTCCTCCTTTCCTCTCTTCAGGTCCGCATGGTGGTGACGGACCTGCTCACCAGTCCGAGGGACGCCTGTGGCACTGGTGAGGTCACGAGCTAACCGGTTCCAAGCCTCTGCCTTGTACTTCGTCCCTTGGAACTGGCCCTGTAGGAGTCTTGCCTCGTGACGCTGACTAGAAGCCAAACCATGTATTTGGACTCCTCAATGCCCCATCTCTGTGCTCGGAAGTGCGTTCCCTCTCCAACACCAGATATTCTGACCACAGATGTGAGCTACAATCAGTTATGGCGTGTATTCCCGCCTGTGGGGCCTAAATATGCCGCATTTCCCACACTTTTTTGTGATTGGCCATTTTGTAAAATTTTCAGCTGACTGCAGACCTGCTTAGTAATGGTTAAACTATCATTCCTAAGTTTATAAATGTTAATAGTGGCTGTTTCCCTTATGTTGTCATGGCTTAGTGGTTCTTACTTTGATTATGATGCAAAGGATCCTGGGTTCAAACCTTGTCATTCCTTTATTTTAATACTGTCTAGACAGGCTATGGGGTGTGGCTGAGTTTAAGCAACTTAGATCTACGTTGCTCCACTGTGCCCTATGGTGCCCTGGATGGCGCGGCACGCACGTCCGCGCAAACACATTGCACTGGGTAAAGCATTTATAAATGTTGGGCAACTCTATTGCGCTGGGTAAAGTGCTATTACACTATGGGCAACTCTGTTTAGCTGGGTGAAGTGCTATTAAACTATGGGCACCTCTGTTTAGATGGGTATAGCGCTATTAAACTATGGGCATCTGTGTTTAGCTGTGTAAAACATTGCTTAATGGCATGCTATTATATATCTGGGTCTTTTCAAAATATATATTTTGTACGCTGATACATTGGCCATGTTACTGCTTTTAATAAAATTTTAATCATGTTTGTCTGGTATTATTTCAAATACTGATTTAAAACATAAATAAGAAGGGGACTGGTGGGACTTGAACCGTGAATACCTTCTCTTTGTGCATATGCTCTACCATTCCGCTATTGCTATTTGGATTAATTTGCATAAGTAGTTCTTATATGCTCTTCAGTGTCACAATTGCTAACTGTGGTTAAGCAATGGGCACACCCGCGCAAACTAGCGCAAATACGGGCAGCTATATTGTGGATTTAAAAAAAATAATACTTTCCGTTTTATAACTCTGATGGGGGTTTACAGTGTCAGGGAGTGTGGTGTTGGGTGCAGGTACATTTGAGCGGATTCGCTCTTGTCTGTTGACATTATGCTTTTTAAAACCTTGCAGGGGCATGGACTTTTAGACTGCTTGGCAGTCGGACACGCCCCCTGCTTGCCTACTCAGTCCATGTAAGAGTTACGGATGAGTCAGCGTGCCCTCATGAATATTCATGGCACGCTGATGTCATACCGTTCAACTGCAGCCTCCGAGTAAGACATATTATGTCTTACACGGAGGTTTCCTGAATCCGGCCCAATGTGTATACAAACACCCATGTCACATTATGTGGTCAAGAGTCAGTAGTTAAACTTAGGAATGTTGTACTCATACCTGACCAAACAATGTTTTTCGTGTTATTCTTTCGAGAAACCAACTAGTTATTAACATTTATAATGATAACTACTAATAGGCCAACCTTAGAAGTTGACCTTATTTGAAAAGATGCAACAGTCTTAAAGTTGGTTCTAATAAGAAGGAGTGGGGTTAATATAGCTCTATCAAAAATAACATTTTAATAGTTCCTCCAAGTAGTGGTTTCAGAGAAAAAAGAAAACAACCTGATCAGTATTAAATAAATGGATCTAGAATTTACAATATCCATTCAGGGGCTATTTCATGCAGTTTAGCTTTTGGCAATAGAAGCTGAATTCACGTTTTATAGTTTCATCGGAGATTACTAGGCAATGGTTTAAAAGCCCTTTTTACCCAATGCAGGGCCTCTAGGGGTTAAGAGGATGCCATGGGTTTGTGCCAATTCCTGGATTATCTTACAGATTGTCCATGTCTATAAGGGACATAGGCGCTACCTCAGCTGGGAATTGTGATTTGCATCCATTGATCCAAACTGCATTTGAAAAGGGCCAGGGAAGAGGTCTCCTTATCATGAATAGGAACCCTGTTCCAAAGAAGGGACAATCCCTAAGACAGATATCTGTCTCTCCAGCATGTTTTGTTTTAGTAACTGACTAAGTAAAGATCCCTAGATTGGGTGACCCTCATGTTCTTTGACTTGGGGGTGTGTAGCACCTCCATCAGGGCTGGATTTGTGAGTTACCTGTAGGTCAGGAATAGGACACCCCTTAATAGTCGCTAGGAGACACATACTCAAAATTCTAAGGAAAGCACACACCTATAAAACAGGACTTATAATTCACAGTTATAAAAAAATGGATTGTGGTCCATATAATTTCTGCTCCTTACTGTGATTACATAATATAATATAATATAATATAATATAATATAATATAATATAATATGTGCATATGCAATATAAGTACAGAACACTTTCTACTTACATAATAGTGTCATTTTACATTATTAAGTATACAAAGAAATGCAAGTAATAGTGAATGAATATTCTGGAAGATGTCTGTAAGAGTGAGATGTGCAGTATGTACCTTAGTAAATATCAAAAGTAACAGAGTCTCCTTTTCTAAGGGTACTTTAGAAATTAAATGAATGAAAAAAAGAAAGAAAAGAGTCGACTAATCGGTACTAGTAATTACATCTGTGTACAGCCGGGACAAGTTATTCACCACATTTTCATTGCAGAAATGAAATAATTAGGACAATAATATGTTTTCCGTGGTAGGCCAAGGCTTCACAACCCACTATTCTAACGTTTGGAGTGCATGCTTGTGATACATGCAGAGGAGTGTATTTGTTATACTGTCATTGTTTTCTTCCCAGTATTATCATAGGATAATTAGAAAATACAGGATCATTCACTTTCATTGTGTGTGGTGTTTAAGTACTTGCAATGTAACCTATATGCATATATGCTTTTTTCTCCATTTATTTTGAGTCAAAATTACCTGAAGTTTCCACCAGACAAAAAAACAAGTTGAAGCATCAAGATGACAAAAGCTACAAAAAAGAGATAGAAAGGCAGAAAGAAAGACACAATAATTTAAGCACACACACATTACTCAAATATACTAAATCCACTACTGTATAACCATGAATAAAAGTGAAATATTTCAAGCATCATGAGTGACTGCTCATATTCAAACAGAAACCACAGTGATTGTCATTTGAAAATAATCACTGATTGTAGACAGTTGGGAACTGAAATGGGACAAATTAAATCTTGTGTAGTTCAAGTTCAGACAAGTACAGGGTAACAGTGTTGTACATCTTGAAAACATGAAAATCATTTTGTCCAATTTGTAGTAGTTGATTTCAAAAGTGTAACTTCAAAACAAAATAAAGGAAAAGTTGGTAGTCAGTGCACCTGTGTGTTCACTACAGCTGTACAAAGTCAATGCTATAAATGTCATAAAGCATGGAAGAAGATTTTGCAGACATAATCAATATATGTTTATAAAAAAATACAAAATATCTTCACAGAATGGAAAAAAGAAAGTCCAGAAATAAAAAAGGAACGTGTACCACAGAAATTGTAAACATAATAGCTCCGCTAGAAAGCTGAACACTGAGAAATGCATTTTAACTTCTTTTTTAACAAATGCATACAGCTCTGCTAATATATTTCCATTTGAAGTCAATAATACATAGATGGTACGTCCAGAAAGCAATCACCAGAAGTCTGACACTGAATTTGTGCAACATGGATCCCAATATTATCGTGTGCTTTTATTCCTTATACTGTGTCGGTATTTTAATTTCAATCCACTCTTTGTAGTCAGCTATAGAAGAAATCAAGTATTTGAAAAATCAGCATGCTCTACCTGATATTTGGAAAGCCAACAATTAGTATATATTTCTTTAGGTGGCATAGCTGAAATTCCTTGAGTGTCAATTGCCAGAAGCATAAAACAGCAATCAACACAATGGTGATCATTGTTTTCCATAAGAAATTACTGCCAGTAGGATTGCTAAATGGGCATTGGTAGTGCATTCCATTTTTGGGAGATTTCTCACTACTTGAAGTTGGTACATTTAAATTTGAGGGTTGTAGGCGGCTTGGTCCTCACCACATTGGGACTACAGAAGGCTTGCCTCCCTGCTTAAATGTTTGCAGTTAACTTTTTTGCCCTTTTCTGTTTCAGGCATTATTTTTCAGCATTTCTGATGTCTGGGATTTTGCTGCTCAGTGTTTCATATTAGAACCAATTTACAATGTTGACTATTCATCTTGTACCTGTGATACAAGTTAATGTGACTACTTAGTTAAGGATTAATAAGAGTTTAGAAGTTAAAATGTGGCAAGCAACTTAGATTTTCTGGATTAAATATAATTATATATTCAAAATTGATAAACACATTTCACCAAAGAACACATTTTATGGAAACATGGCTAGTAATACTGAAGTGTGGGTATATAGGTTCATAGGTAGGGACCAGGCTATCGGCCCAAGAGCCTACGTAAGCCTAGCCAACAAGGTTCCCTGGCTTATGCCACCCAAGAAAGTTATTTTCCTGTGCCACTGTCGAGCAGAGACACAAAAGTGATCCCTGGGGTGTATTTCTTATTTCCCATCCACTCATCAAAATTATTCTTGAAGAGTGCTAATGAAGAACTTTGCTTGACATAGATGGGTAGCCTGTTCCAGAGTATGGGAAGTCCCTGGTACAGGAATCTATCCCTCCAGCATGTCATGTTTATTGTGGTGACAAGGTTTAGGTCCCTAGAGTGTGTAGCTCAGAGGGATTGGGATTTCTTTAGGTGTAGCATGTCTAACAGCTTTGGGTTTGACATAGCTTTATATGTTAGGCAGAGATCACCTCGGAGTAGGTGATATGCTATGGAGTAAAGCTGGACTTTTTTGAGGCGGTCAGTGTAGGGCATTTGTTTGAGGCCAGTAATCCTCTTTGTGAGGTACTTCTGTGGCCTTTCCAGCTGCTGCAGATGTCTTGTGAGGTACATTCCAAAAGGGGCGTTGTACTCTATAATGGGTATATAGGTTCATAGGACTAGGCTATTGGCCCAAGGGTCTACGTAAGAACCCTTTTATGATGAGGTGTGCCATGTAGAAGGACTTCCTGAATACTGTGGCAATGTGACTATCAAAGGAGAGACTAGCCTATTATTTCATATCTATAAGCAATAAAAGCAATAAAGTATAGCAAATATACATGCACCGTTTTTCCTTTGCAATTCCATATGAGAATTCAATCTCCTCTACAACTGATGGTTACCATGATAAGCAATCAAGGTCTTTTATTCTGCAACTGTTACATTAAATGGAAAACAATGGTCCTTGATTTTTAATCAAGTGTTATATGTTTGGCGGAGCTGTATTGTTAAGAAAGTCTTTTTTTGCTGGAATTGTTTCAGCAATGTAAAACAAAATAATCACTGCACCAGTGGCATGACTGGTAACAGTAATGTGGTGTTGTGCATTTAATATGAAACTTTATGTATTCGGTCCACTATGAGTAAAAGCATCATTACCGTGGTGGTCCTGTAGCAGCAGCAACAGCACTGGGGGACAGAAAAAGACCTTTTCCTTGACTTGAGAAAATTGTAACAGTAAAGCAACCACCATGGAAAGCCATCAGTAGACTCACTTCCCCTGTCAGAAGCCTCTATTATAAATGTCAGGTTGACAAATATGATAAGGATACAGTCTTGTACCAAGATTAGGGTGATGGGCTGTGAAGTCAGATATAATGTTTGGAAGTTCAGCTGATATCCTTAAATAAATGGAACCCTCAGCAAGTCACTTTTCTTATGCTCCAAGGTATTAATAATGTAATGGTATGATCTGTTTTCCAAAATGAAAAAAATAAACAAATCCAGATAATAGCCCATCAACCATCCCGGTGACTACCATATGTGTAGCAGAGGAAAATAAAGATCAATTAAGCCATGTAAGATATTTACACTATAGGCATTATATACACAAATATTTATTCAAGATAATTTTGTATTCACATATTTAGCCTGTAACCTGTTTTACTTAAACAATGCCACATATCTGCTACTGATTAACCTGATGTTTATTTTCATGACAATAAATGTAGTATGAGACCTAAAGAAGGAATTTTGTAACTACTCATTGAATTAACTGTTTGCGAGATTTCTGGTTGACTACTTTGCAATTAATTAGTTGCAGCTCAGCAGATGTCACCAGATCCTACCAAAATATCAAACTGACTATGGACACAGGTAAACAAGTGGTAATGGAAACATATCTTTGTGCTTTCATTGACTTACAATATTGTGACCTTCTGCAAGAATGGGGAAAAAGGGGTTATGGACGAACAGATAGACAGACAAGTCATCTCTTATCTTGACAGAAATGAGACTGCAGAATTAGAATATTCAAATTTCCCTGACTACAAGTGGAGTTTGGTATGCGCACCACAATAAGGTCGGAAGGGGCGAACATTGCACAAATATTACTATACTCCATGAGGTATGAGCCACAGGCCTACAATCTCCCTGCAGTGCAGTAACATTTGTGTATAGTATATCTGTCAGTTCCTTATTGCAATTATAAAATTTGTATTTAAAAAATTACGTAGATCAGGTAATAAAGTTATTTATTTCATACTGTTTTTTTACATAAAATGCTTTCTACTAAAGATTATACGTTTGAGAAAGTAAAAAATAAATGTGTCTTTATTTTTAAATGGGGCATTGCTGCACTTAGTGATATTGAATATGTATTTCATGTTTTTTTCATCAAAATTCCAAAAACTGTTACAGCTGTGAACCAAGCCAGTATGAATGTAAATGCACCTGTGTAAATTTGACAGTTATAATGGTCAACAAATTCATTTTGCAGTACTGCCTCATAAACAGTGACACTCACTGTAATGGTCCATCACAAAAACTAATCTTTCAGTGGCAGTGTGGATAATTTTGCTCTTGGTTTATGCATATCTTTCTTGATGGAATAATGTAATGACCACACTTCGAAAAGTAGGATCACACATAAGGCATGTTGAAAATGTATTTCAAAAACAGTAATAATCTGTAAAATCAATATTTGGAAGATTTCTGAAAAGACTGAGCATAGATCACAGAACTCTGAGCTGCTGGTAAGCCTTATCTTGTATTCATGGATGTCTCTCAATCTGCACTTGTATATTGTGTGACTGAGAAAGTCACTTAACGAGACATTGCTCCAGGATTACACCTGAAAAAAGACATTTGCACCTGTGTAGATTTTATGATGATAAAATGTATAAAAATGTTTAAATGCAGGCTCATAACTGTGTTAATTACCAATAAAGCCAAAGTCAAAGAAAACTTTATTGCCATTCAGACCTACACAGCAGTGTAGCTGAACAAAATTACAATGCTTCGTTCTCAATGCAGGAAACAGTTGCACATACAGACAGATGAAAATTAATGAAATATCACAGTAGAATTTTAATAAGTAGCAATTTGTAAGTAAAGTAGGAGAGCAGTGACCCACACCCATCCCAGAACAGACAATAAGGAAGACACGGAACAATATGAAGGTAATATTGTCAAAGTAAAATTGAAACAATAGCAGGATATCTATGATTAGACTGAATTATTGCACAGTTTGGATATTGCACTTCACAGTCCTTCATTGTGGTAGGTGAGCTACCTTAGTATTGCACTTGGTCATTGCACATCCATAAAATAAGCCCCTTGATAGGCTAGTTATCTAACAGAAGTCGTTGAGTGTTTTCACAGACTCATGGTTAATTTTTCCCAAGTGTTCAACAATCTAATGGAGAGTGAAAATAAACTGTTATTTAATCTGCTGGTCTTACAATGCAGGCTTCTGTAGCTCCTGCCTGAGGAGAGGCAATTGTACAGACCATTGGCAGGATGCATTGGATCACTAGAAATCTTTTTGGCCCTGTCGATGCACCGGCATTTGTGTAGATCTTCCAGAGGTGTAAGGGAGGTGCCAATGATTCTTTTTGCCAACCTGACAACTCTCTTGAGAGCCTTCTGATCCTGATTGTTACAGCTCCCATACTAGACTGTAATGCTGTTGGTCAGTGCACTTTCAATGGTGTCCCTATAAAAGGTCTGAAGTACGGAGCTTGGTAATTTTGCCTTCCTAAGTTTCCTTAGAAAGTAATCCACAAAGAAAACTGATGGTCTCACCACAAAATAAATGAGAAACGCGTACAAAACACTTCCAAAAACAAGTTCTTTATTGACGAAAAAAGAATGAGCGCTTTCGCGTAGACTCCTCTATGCTTCATCAGATAAATTACACTACAAAATAACGCCATTTAAATACTGATCTAGGCGGGAAAGCCAAAGTAATTAATAAACTTAATCATCAATTAAAAATCAATTAAAAACCAATGGCAACTGTGATAAACTAATCTTTCACATACATATACTTCTTCCAATGCTGTAAAACAGTAAAGACACATAGGTATGTAAATTCATAAAAACGATGTTATCAACACTCACACTACAGTTGAAAACTATGATTTGTAAAGCATTACATAAAAAATAAAAAATAAAAAATAAACTACTAGCGACCTGAAAAACAATCATCTTTCCATAAGAATGCTTATTATAGAAAAGCGTATAAATATGTATGATTCACCGACAGCAAAGGTATGGTTGGATATAGTAATTCAGTGCTTTGAAGCTGAACAGAGTGTTTCGCTATACAGTAGGATGAAGACAGCAAAATCTTCATTGTTGACCATCAGTTTTCTTTGTGGATTACTTTTCAGTTTTTTACGGGTGGTCTCTTTGGCAATACAGCAACAGGTTCGTTTGTGTACTTTCCTTAGAAAGTACAAGTGTTGCTGAGCTTTTTTGACTTTGCTGGATACATGGACTGACCAAGATAAGTTCTCCGTGATATGAACACCCAAGAACTTTGACCTCTTGACCCTTTCCACTGTCATCCCTTTCATCACTAGAGGTTTGTGTGGTACTTGAGATCTGAAATCAAAAATCAACTCCTTTTTCTTGCTGACAGTCAGTGCTAGATTGTTATTGTCAGACCAGACCAGTAGTTGATCAACCTCATTCCTGTAGGCCTCCTCCTCTCCATCTTTGACCAGGCCTATAACAGTGGTGTCATCCGTCAATTCAATGATCCTATTCATTTCATGTTTGGCCATGCAGTCATGTGTCAGCAGAGTGAAAAGAAGAGGGCTTAAGACACACCCCTGTGGTACTCCTGTGTTCAGGATGATACTTCCGTAGCTGTTGTCTCTTACACAAACCTTTTGAGGCCTTTCAGTAAGGAAGCTCAGAATCCAATTGCATAAATGAGAGTCTATGTCCAGTTGAAGTAGCTTCAATATCAGATTCTGATGGATGACATTGTTGAATGCAGAACTGAAATTGGTGAATAGCAGACTTGCATAGCAGTTTTTGCCTTCTAAGTGGTTCAGCATTTCATGAAGAGCTAGTGAGATGGCATCCACTGTACTGCAGTTTGTCCTGTATGTGAATTGCAGTGTGTCCAGCGTCACAGGTAAGATTGAGGCTATATGATCTTTGACCAGCCTCTCCAGGCACTTCATTACCAGAGTCATTGGCTGCGGTTTCTTGGGTAGAGGAATGATAGTCACCTCCTTAAAGCATCTCGGAACACTGGCTAGGTGGAGTGAGGTGTTGAAAATGTTAGTGAGTACTGGAGCCATTTCTGTCACACAATCCCATAGTAGCCTGCCCATGATGTTGTCAGAACCAGCTGCTTTCCTCGAGTTGACATGTTTTAGGGTTCTGATGACATCAATGGTGCTGAAGCTCAGCACCGCTGCATCCTTGTCTTCAGGGATTCTGCATGCTGTTGTTTTGTTGTCAGCATCATAACTACTGAAGAATTTCTTCTGTTGTTTCATAAACTTGATGCTATCATCACATGAAGCTGATGTAGGCTTGTAGCTGGTGATGGCTTAAATTTCTTTCCATAGTCGCCTTGTATCCTTCTGCTCCCTGAAGTGGCTTTGGATTTTTCTGCCATAGGATCTTTTTGCCTCTTTGATACCTTTGTTCAGTTTGGCTCCGGGCACACTTAAAGCTTCCATATCTTGGGATATGAAATCAGCATTTCTTACTTTCAAGAGCTCGTACACCTCACTAGTTAGCCAAGGTTTTTAATTTGCCCATATGGTGATGAATTTTGTGTTTGTTACACTTAGAAATGTAAGATGTGACCGACTCAGTGTATGTGTCCAAGTCAATATGGTTGTTTGTCACAGCAGCCTCTCTAAACATTGACCAGTCTGTACAGTCAAAGCAGTCTTGTAGAGCTGAGATTGCTTCCTCAGGCCCAATCCTTATTTGTTTTCTAGCTGGTGTACTGGTTTTCAGTATGGATTTATAAGCTGGTACCAGCATGATGGCTAGGTGGTCAGAGCACCCTAGAAATGAATAAGGTTTTGCTTTATATGCACCTTTGATGTTAGTGTAGACCTTATCCGGTATATTTACCCTCCTTGTGACAAAGTTTACATGTTGGTGGTAATGAGGTAATACAGTCTTTAAGTTAGACAGATTGCAGTGTCCAGCAATTACTATTGCATGGTCTGGATTTCTGGTTTGCAGGTTACTTATAGACTGATATAAGGTGGACAGAGCATCACTGATATTTACATCAGGGGGATGTAGACTTCTGTGATGCATATTCCATCGAACTCTCTTGGCAGGTAGAAGGGCCTGCATTTTAGTGACAAAATTTCAATGTTTTCTGAGCAGAAGGTAGTGGTCACTACACAGTTGCTGCACCAGTTGTTATTAACAAATTTGCACATTCCTCCTCCTCTGGACTTGACACATAGTGACTGAATTCTGTCTGCTCTGAATAAAGTCATGCCATCTACATTTACTGTGCTATCACTGATATTTTGGTTTAACCATGTTTCAGTAAACACAAATAAATTGCTGTTTCTCACCTTGTTTTGTGATGAGAGTTTCAGTCTTAAGTGATCCATCTTATTTTCATGTGTGCGCACGTCGGCTAGTAGTATAGATGGCAGTGCAGGCCTGTGAGGGTTTACTTAAAAAAAAAAAGTCTTTCAGCTTTTCCAAGTTAGGGGTCACCACAGTGGATCTCCGGTCCGCTATTGATTGGCAGTGGAGTTTTATGGTGTCAAGTTGCCACCCCGGTGCCCAACCTTCAAAGAAGGCACTCCCACTCATGGACGCACCTATCTGCATGTCTTTTTAATGTTCCGTCGCTTGTGGGGAGGACATCAAGACTCCTTAAATCAGACTGAAATTCCTGCTCTGGTGCCTCTTTTCTTCAATCTGGTACATCTTTTCCTTTTTTTGTGACTACCAGTTGCCATGAATGTGCGATCTGCTCAAAGTTTGAATTCATCTCCATGTTCCAGCAAAATCCTTAGCTGTAGTAGTTCCTGTAGTATGTTTGAGCTTACAGGCCTCACTGTAAGAAGCTGATCAAGCCCACAGCAAAACAAGAATGCAGATCCAGTTTTTAACAACAATAATTAATAAGAACAATAATTAATAAGAACCAATAACTAATAATTAATTTTGTTCCTTCGGCTTTTCCCAGTTAGGGGTCACCACAGCGGAACTCCGGTCCACTAATGATTGGCAGTAGATTTTCACAGTGCTGAGGTGTCAGCTCAATGTCCAACCTTCAACAAAGGCATGCCCATTCATGCATGTATTTCAAACGCCACTTGACCACGGGGAGAACATGCAGACTCCACACAGAAAGCGCTCTAGCCATGAATGGAACAAGAGAACCCCTTGCTGTGAGGCGACAATGCTACCGCTGCACCACCGCGGCTTAATAAGTATAACTCTAAACTAAGTTCTCAGTAAGGTACAGAATAATTATTCTTATTAATTATTAATTATTATAATAACTAATAATTAATAAGAACAATAATCCTGTACCTTACTGAGAACTTAGCTTAGAGTTATAGTCTTTCAAAAGAGAAGGAAAATGTTTTAAGCTGGTAAAAACAAAACTGAAAGCAGCTATATTTTTATTAACTCTATTGCATTTAATCCTTACAACATATTTTCAATGGAAGTAGCTTTAATACTTTAAACTTTTTAAGTTGCCTTTTTGGTGGTAACAGAATTTAGGCAAAAACCCACACAGGGATTAAATAGACATCCTTTTACTTCTCTGAGTAACCATTTCCTCAGCTTTTGTTCTATTATGAAGAGTTACTGCAACCTGTTCATTCATTTTTGCAATGTTTTGCCAATAACAGCAAAGAAAGTTGACATGGAATGCTCACCATGGAACCCAACTAGAAAGAATGCTGCTATTTAAAGATTCTGTACACAATGAATAACAAAGACCTTTACTGCATGCTGTAATTCAGTTATATAGCTACAAGGAAAACAAGACACCTACCCTTAAAAAGATGGCAAAGTTAAGAGGAAGCTATGCATTTCTATCGAGAAGAAGAATGTGAAACTCACAGAAAAACACAGTTGTGTAAATAAGCTTACCATAACAGCAGATGTTCAAATAGATCACTGCTACAGTACCCTAAGCTGGTCTATATTATATGATTGAAGAATCACCTCTTCAAACACATAATAATCGGCACATATACAGTGAATGCTGTAAACTGTGAATGGCCACATCCTCAAATTTTTTCCTCGGGGGGGGGGGGGGGATTCAGTTGGCCATTATCGGGAATTGCCCTTTTCTTCAACATAGAGCGATCTCAGAGTTGGTATATTTAGTTAGGGGGTGTTAAGGGCACAGCCCCTAACATTCTTCAGAAGAAGCCCATGAGGGTGAAAGTGCTAACCTGGAATTCCAATAAACCTTGGATTTTATACTACATGCTTGAACTATTACTTATAGTGCTACTAGTTTTCTCTGTGTATGGTCCAATCACCGTGGAGTGCTCTGGTGCTGTTTCTTTGTTTTAAACTTAATTGGTATAGTTATCAGAGCATTTACCCCTACTTTGCTCATTTTATTCACTTTACAATTAAGCCATGATAAAGGACAAATTACTATTCCAAGGATAAAAATTCAAAGGGGGATATTCCAGGGTCACCGCTGCTATTCTGCCTTGCCCTTAACCTATTAAGCTGTATGCTTAACAGTTTAGGCCATGGCTATAATTTGGCTCCTACAAAACAACAAAGTGTAAAGACTTCCCATCTTCTCTTTGTCTATGTTTTAAAACTGTATAGCTCATCAGATGAGGAACTGAAAGCACAACTGCAAGTTGTCAAAACTTTTTCAGATAATATAAGAATGTCATTTGGTCTTGATAAATGTGCAAAAGCAACCCTTAAATCAGGAAAACTGCAGCACCAAGAAAACATCAGTTTGAGACAAGAATGTGATATAAAAGAACTTGAGCAAGAGAGAGTGTATAAATACATGGGAATTGATGAAGGATCAGCAATAAAACATGGACAAATGCAAATGAAACTTTGTGAGGAATACTTGTAGAAGACTTTAATTCTGAAAACAGAGTTGACATCTAGGAAGAAAAATCCAAGCTATAAACCAATTTACTCTTCCTGTACTAAGTTACAGTTTTTGGAGTGATTGACTGGCCTGAAAACATGTTGTATAGATTAGACAGGAAAACAAGAAGGATGCTTCATGCTCACCAAATGATTTATAAAAATCAGTGCATAGCAAGATTATATATTCCCCATTCCGAAGGAGGGATGGACCACCTTGAAATTGATTACATGTATAGATCTACGATCGTGTGACTCCACACTTTTCTGCTGACCTCACAAGACTCAAATGTAGTGAACGTTTTGAAACATGAGGAGAATAAATCTGAGATGACTTCCATGCTTAGGCTAGCAGAAACATATTGGCATAAGCCAAAAGGAGTAAAGAAGAGGGTGGCCTAATGGTTAAGGTGTTTGCCTTACAAACGCAAGGTTTGAGTTTCACAAGGGATAATTGGCTAAGCTTAAAATGGCTCACAAGGGCAGTTAGCTTAGTACTAACCTATGAACCTGAGTTTAATTTAATTTATTTATTTAACAAGGTAAATGAACTGGTCCTTCTTGGACTTATACAGCTATGACCTTTGCTACAATGGTAAGGTTCAACATATTGTGTATATGAGCAACCTCTCATGGCCAGTCAGCCAGCATGTACCCTGGTGATGGAAAGAAAGTGGAATATCCAATGAAAGCTCATGCCGGACTAGGGAGAACATGCAGCACTCTATGCACATACACACACACACACACACACACACACACACACACACACACACACACACACACACACACACACACACACACACACACACACACAAACACACACACACACACACACACGCACACACACACACACACACACACTCACACAGAGTGACTGGAGGTCAGGTGTGGAACTCTGAATAATGGAACTACAAAGCCGAGATCTTACAACTATCCCATCACGCTTTCCTAGTTTCCTAGTTAAGTGTTGTGCAACTGACAAAAATTCAGAAGTCTTTCTCTCAGTCCCCTTTAATAATACACATAATGCCAAATGGCATTTGATGACATTTATTAATTTCAAACATAACTTTATTACATTATTTTAACTTTTAATTGTGCACATATAAACTTGTAACCACAACATGTAAAATCCTTATAATATACATCAGAGCAGCATACCCACTCATTCTGGCCAAATAAGCAACATTCATACCTCTGTTCATTTACTTTATCCATTAAACAGCATCATATTCTTCACTGTCATCCCCAAAATCATTGCAACATTACCCAACACCAACAGGGGGAACAGAAGAGGGACAAGCTGCTTCTCTTTCCCACCCAACAGCCCAACCACAGGCTCTTCCTCCTATCCTACAAAGGAACTTCCACCAAACTTTCTAAGATAAACTTAAATGAACATTAAACAAATCTAAACCAAACTCATTCAAATGCACTGAATCAGATCTAAACCAAACTGGGTTCCTGTCATCAAAATCCCTAAGATCTATCATATACATATGCAGCTCCCCCAATTGCCATGCTAGCCTGTAGTTAATAAACATCTGTGCATGCTGTAAAACCTTAAAGTTAATGGCATTCTTTCAGCACAAACTCTGTACTATCTCCAACCATACAATGCATATGCCTGAATATAATGCCTGCAAGAAAACCAAAATCCTCCCTTATCCTATTGACCAACTGGCTCTTCGAAATCATCCCCAAATCATTACCAGACAAATGTATCATTAATATGTGTGGCAACCCCATCCTTGACCATCCTTGACAATATTATGTCATATTCTCACATGAGCCCACCTAAGACCTCTAATAGCTTGCCAATTAAATGTCCACTCAAATCGATGCAAAACAAAATCTTTTCCACCCTTCCTAACTGCTATCCTCTTCTCTGCCTACTGGATATTAGAATGGCCTAAAATGACCATCTTCTTTCCTGAAAAAGAGAAAAAGAAATCAATCAGTAAAATTCATTACCTAATGTAAGATAAAAAAGCATTTGAAGACCACCTCCCCACTCTCCAAATGACCTCAATAAATCTGCCTTTCCTTGCCAAATCTAAAGCCCTACCGATAAGAAAAGAATGTGGAGAAAACCTCTCACCTGGTAAACCCATGCAACACAACAGCCTTCTTACTACATGTACAAACTGATTGCCCATTACCACCTTACCCCCTTTTGACTGAAAAAAACAATTCCTGAGGGTTCCCTCCATGAGTCCACATCAGTTCTGCAATTCAACCCACCAGACAAAGCCTCACAATCCTATCTTGCACAAGAACTATCTATCTTACTTAACTGATCCGTTTGAAACCTATGCAACCAAATGTGCACTGACCCTACAAAAAACAGAAAATCTCTCCAAACTAATGACCCTAACAGCTCTGACACCCGAAATGCCCCAAAATACATTCATAAATACAAAGTAACCTACAAAACATAATCCACTGACTCATCCACTACTAAAGCTAAAACCTTCAATCAAACTCTCAACCTGCCTCATTAACAGCCAATGTCTATCCATACTTACTCCAGCCACTCTACTCCATCTACTCAACATACAGCCCACCAACAATGATTATGTAAAATCATGCAACCCAGCCACCTACGCAACTATACTAATCACTGCAAATCCACCTTAACAGATTGCACCTCCTTACCCTGCCCCCAAGCCTGAGCCAAATATCACAATAAAAGATCCTTTGACCACACTCCATTCTCAGGCAACTGCAAAATAAATTTATCAGATTCACATAATGCCCTATCATATGCTTTCCTGGTAGACAGCGCCCAGGATTGTTGTGCCAGCCTCCTGGTTACATCAAACCAAGATTCCATAACTCATCTGACAAAATCATCGGCTCTTCCCCCATCCTGGAGGCCAACTCTGAGAACCTGGAAAACTGAAATCAAAACAAACTGTCAGCAATCTCATTCCTGAAACCTGCCAGATGCACACCTGTGAATGCAAAATTTATTAAACTCTGTAAAACCAATTTACGTAAAACAAACAATAAGAATTTAGATTTTGCCATCTTTGCTTGCAAAACTTGCACCACCGCCATATTATCCAAATTAAAATTACACTCTTTGCCCTTAATCACTCCTGCCAAACTACAGAAGCAATCCAAATTGGCATTAACTCCAAAAATACAAAATCCCTTTTCCACTCGTCCTTCCAATCCACCGGCCAATGAGCCACAAACCATTATCCTCCAAAATACACACCCATTCTGATACCCCCAGCTGCATCTGTAAACAATTACAGTTCCACTTGACCAACCCAGTCTATCTGCCAAAAAGAAATGCCATTGAACTGCTCCAAGAAGGACAACCAAAGTGCCACATCAACCCACACCAACATGTTAACTCTGATCAATGATGTTTGCTCTTTCCTCCATTTAACAAAATGGCCACTGACCTACAAAAGGTATACCCTGGATGAACCACCCAATATGCAAAATGCAGAAGCCCCAAAAGATCCATAACCTCCTGAATCTGCACCTTTTCCTTGCATTCCACCCCACCAATCTTCTCCTTCAATCGGGCTATCTTGTCAGCTGGCAAGCAAAACAATCCTCATTCAGCATCCACCAGTAATCCTAAAGAATCCAATGCCTTGGCTGGACCTTTAAACTTCTGCCTAGCCAATGGGACCCCCAAATCATCACACATCCATAAAAACTCTCACAAACCTTTAAACACTCCCTCAAACCCCTCTCCTGCTATCAAGAATTCATCAAGTAATGCACCACCTAATGCATATATTATCCAGCCACTGCTGGCAAACCCAATGCAGTATTCTGCTAAATTTCTCAAAAGTAGCGCAAGCTACCAAGCAGCCTATTGGCATAGCCTTATCAAAGTAAAACTTGTTCCCTACAACCATGCCTAATAATGGCCATTCTTCCTCTAATACCGGCAAAATCCAAAAAGATGGATTCAATATCCACCTTCACTAACCATGGATCTTTAAACACTCAAATAACTTACGCAGTGTCATCCAAAGACATATAACTAACCTTGGCATCCTCAGCTGAAATGAAATCATTAACAAAGCTCCCATCTGGGTATGACAAATGGTGAATAAGTCTAAAGTCACCGGCCACCTTTTTAGGAACCAAACTCAATGGTAAAATCTTAAGTCTCTCAAAGGTAGGGTTATCAAAAGATCCCAACAACCTACCCACCTGTCATTTCTTCTCTACCAACCCCTCCAATACATCTTCTTTCCCCATACAGAGCGCAAATTCTTACAGACTACCCCAGCCCTCACCACCCTTGATTTAATGGAAAACTCCCAAAGAAAACCTTCAATTATTTCCTCCTTAAGATAAGAATCAGGAAATTGCTGCAGCGTATACTCCAATACTTCTTAAAAACAAACCTGGTGTCACCATATTTGCCTCCCACTGACCACACTGCACAGCCAAATGACTTCCCGCACACTTTGAACAAGCATGCAAGAACTTACACCCTACCCATAAGCACCATCCTGCATTAAAGGCCCAACATACTCCCACCTTCTCCCCTACCTCGTCCCACTCTGCTAGCTGCCCCAGAAGTATCTATCATAGTAGCTAGCCATATGTCCAGATGTATAACTTCCCAGCAGACAGAGTGATCAGCTGTTTTCTGCTTCCAAAACCACTAGTCATACCATAACAAAGCAGTCCCTGGGCACAAATTCTGAGCCTCCCGAATTGTAAGGAAGTAAGCCAAAAGCAGCAAAGCCAAGGAAGTATCCTTCTCCAGCCAAACTGACATTTAGTATACAAAGCCTGCCACCCAATTGTCCCACATTCTAAGTTGCAGCCTACCTACTCTCCTCCTCCCCAAACTTGCTAAAAAGTCCTTGCAATTAGTCATCTCTGATTCCACCAATTGCTGCACCCCTTCCACATCATTTAATTCAAAGACATCCACATACTCCCCTTTCCAAATCTTCTCCTTAACTGAGGATGGAATGTGAGGGTTCAGAAAAAACTGTCCCTGCCCCTTGTTCCAAAGCCTGCATAGCTAACCAATCTCCCGGCCATATGCCAAAATCTGACCCTACTTCAGAACTTGATCCAGACCCATCTACAGAGGACCCCAAACTCCTGACAGACACTCCCACACTAGCCTCCTCATTGATTGCCTCACTCTGACCCAGCTTATGACACTGCTGCAACTCCCCTACAGGCCCTCCAGTGTCACCAGACCCCTGATAGCTGTCATCCTCAGGTATCTCACAATCATTACCCACATACTCTAAACCTACCCTACTTAACAGAATTCCCAACATAATATCATTATGTGCTGCTCCTTTCTGATCCACTCATTGCTTTTTCCGACTGGACTCAGCCACACCTTCTGCTATCCCATGCTCAATATTAGGCAACTCCTGATAATCCTCCTCCACCTGCGCCACAGAGGCCTCACACCTCTGTCAGAAATTCTGCAAATTAGCCATCTGCAACAAAGAGAGACACAGTAAGACCCCAAGGAGAAAAAAAATTAACAGGTATGAAAAGACTAAGTCATCCAGAACCATACCTCAAACTCTTACAAGAATAAGGACTGTAAACCAATGGCCTACCCCACTCCAATTCAGCAATTGGCTATCATGAATGGACTACATAACTACCATACCGCTCAAACTCGTAAGACCAAGAAAACTGACAAAGCCACAAACATGGAGACTACATGACTATCATACCTCTCAAACTCTTAGACCACAAATTCTGACAAAGTCACAAACCATGGGGACAAAGGCACAACCCAGAGACAATCTTTAAACATTGCTCTCCCAACCTAGAATGGCAACAAAGGAAAATGTTTTGCATTAACATATTTTTTTTTTTCTGTTGTTAAGTATGAAGTATGAATTTCCAGTGTCTTTCATCATTTTGCAACTCCAATCCCTAACCATCTGCCAGAAAAATTCAACTTTATGAGAGACAGACCAAAACAGAAAGCAAATAAGACGACTCCACAGATCTGCACCAAACCTGAGAGGCACACAAGCATCAAAAGCTAATGATCCCTCTCAGCCTCCTAGCTCAAGAAATCTGGACAAAGCAAAGGCCATGGGGGAACAAAAGCCCAAAATAAGCCCAGACCTAAATACTGTTCCTATAAACCTAGAAAACCAGTATAACAATGGGATTTGTGTCAACATACATCTTCCAATAGTTATCAAGTCTGAAACTACCATGCATCCCACTGACTAAAAATTGTAATCCTCCCAACTGCCAAAGTGATTTGCTTAGAAAACCACAAATTATATGAGGAACAGATAATGATCAGTAACTGGAGTTAAAACCTTTTTTTAATGGCACTGCTGTTGCCAAATCTCTGGACAACTGCATGCCAAGTTCGACTCCACTAACAGTCAGCAGCAGAGGCAGGAACTGCACATGTGCAGCAATGAATGGCTGCCCCCAAGCCCGTAAACCAGCACTCCCACAACCAAACTGCAACCCAGGGTAACAGGAGTGCCGTAAAGAGACTGAATGACAAGACACAATGGCCTGCACTGCACCACCACCAATGAAACAGGCAATGTCTGCAGAAAACAATCCAAAACCACCAGCAAAACATGTTTTTAACATCATTATTGAATTCTCACTCAAGACACAGGCAAACATACATATACACATAAAACAAACTATAATAACTTATTCCCAGTGGGAATTAATATATATTGCATTTATTCCTTTTATAGATATCTTCACTCAACAATTCCAGCCTTTCCTTAAACCTTGTTCCTTTTATAAATGAGAGATGATTACTTTAATTCATGTAACTACACATACATAAAGAATAAAATGGCCCACGCCTTCAAAGTCCCACCCAACCCCCCTCAAATAAATACCACCCAACAACCCAACGATGAACAAACCACGTCACAGCCACACAAGTACAAAAAAAATTTAAATATACAAATTATCTGCCACTACAAAACCACCACTCACCATTAACCAGAAGTCTACCTGTTCTGCAGGAATACTTATAGGTTGTCTCTAATATAACCTTGCTTAACAAGATAACACCAAAATATGATTCCTATATATATATATATATATATATATATATATATATATATATATATATATATATACACATACACACACACACACACACACACACACACACACACACACACACCTCACTTCCTCAACAACTTAATCCTTCCCTTTCCAACTAAACAAACATATCTGCCTTCATAATCTTAACCCCCTTCCCTAACAAGTTCCTACTCCCCAGCCCTCATTTAGCTCTCTATAACCTTCACCAAAGATGTCCCTGGACAAATGTGTTTGTTACCAAACCTCATTGGCTAGTTCATATAATTTCAGACAATGATGAACTCAGGACAAAAATTAAAACTTTAAATATTTTCAATCATCACATAAGCATTTCCAGTACTGACTTTGGTCTCACATTGCATGTTGAGGGTATCACCAACAATTAATAGTAGGTGCTCACCAAAATGAGGAAAAGTGAATCAGTGAAGTATTAAAGGCAGCATTTCTGAATGCATTCTAAATGTTTCATAGGATCAAAGGATCATAGAAAGTTACTAGGCTATTGGCCCTAAGGTCCTTATAAGCCTAGCCAAGAGTTTAGCTCATGTTTAGACAAGTCAGCACCCAGAGCCCCTGTCCAGCAGTGACAAAGTGGAATCCCAGGGGTGCATTTCCTGTTCCTCATCCAGTTATCCAGGTTGCACTTAAAAAGAGATAATGTGGAGATGGAATCTATTCCGCAGATGGGAGAGTCTCTGAGACACAAATCTGACCTGCCAACAAGTCCTATTGATGTCACAGACAAGGATGAGATTACACATGTGAGTTGTTTGAGTGGAGCTTGACTTGTGGATATGCAGCAGTTCCATTAAGGTGTGGTCTGAGATTGCTTTGTATGCCAGACATAGGTCACCTCTGAAGAGTCTGTATGAAACTGAGTAGAGGGACAGGACTTTTAGCCTATCTGTGTAGGGTATATGTTTGAGGTCCTGGATTCTCCTGGTGAGGAAACTCTGTGGTCTTTCCAGCTGCTGCAGGTGCTTTGTGAGGTACATGCCAAAGGAGGTATTCTACTCAATAATTGGCCTTATAAGGGAAGAATACAGGAATGTTATGACCTCTTTGTCCCTGATTGAGATACCCGTACTTATGAGGTGGGCCATGTAGAAAGCTTTCCATACAATGAAAGCAACATGGTGATCAAAAGTCAGGTTGCTATCAACCTGGGTGCCCAAATCCCTCATGACTGACTGCTTGCTTAGGACATTGTTATTAATGTCATAATATGTGGGAATATCACTCTCCCCAAAGGGGATGATGATGCATTTTTTGGCATTCAGCTTGAGTCCATGTTTCTGGCACCAGTCATTTGTTTGGGTGAGGCCCTCTTAGAGGACATCCCCATTACTTGGGTAATTTGATGACCATGCCTAGCTTGCAGTCATCTGCAAACTTGGTCAGCCATAGCCCACTGGCTTTGGGCTGCACCTCAGAGAAGTATATCCCAAATAACAGAGGCCTCAAGACTGATACCTAGGGTATGTCGCTCATTATGGTTCTACTGCTTGAGATGGCTTCACCTATTTTGATTAGGTGGGTTCTATCATTGAGGCAGTTTGCTGCCCATTTGGTTACATATGGAATGATGCCTGGTTGAGAGAGTTTATCTGTTATGCCTGAGTGGGGAATAATGTTGAAGGCTTTGGTCAGGTTAAGGTTGTCAGTGTGCACAATCTTCCCCTCGTCCATGGCTTTGATGACTGTCTCAAAGACGTCAACCAGATTTAACAGGCATGACCTCCCCTTGACAAAGCCAAACTCTGTGGGATCGAGTGTTTGGAGGTTGCCAATGTCCTTGTTAATGAGGTCCATGATAATCTGCTCCATGCCCTTATGGATCAGGCTAGTTAGGCTGATTGGTCTACAATTTCCTGGATCGGTGGATGTTCCACCTCTGTGCAAAGAGATGACAGTGGCTGTCCTCCACTCAACTGGGATGAAGCCAATACTCAGGTTTTGGTTGAATAGGCTGCCTAATGATGCTGCAAGTTCATGCCTGAGTTTATGTAGGATGAAACCTGGGATGTTATTGGGTCCTTTGAGAGGGCAGTGATGACCCTGTTCCTTAATAAATCAGGATAAGCCCTGTACCTGCCCCCCTTCCCCTTATCTTTGATAGGCCTGACAGAGGGGTGACGTTTTCACTGAATCTGTCAGCCAGTAGGTTGGCTATATCTACAGCATCTGTGTATGTGGTGTCCTTGACCACCAGTTCTGAACAGATCTGGGTGCTTCCTTTGCGAATGCGGACATATGTGAAGAAAACCTTATGACTGTCTTTAGTAGATGTGGTTAATTTGCACTCAAAGTTGGCTTTAGAGGATTTCGCTAATGCTCTTATTTGCTTGTTCAGGCTAAGGAGAGATTTCTTCCAATTGGGCACTTACTCCTTCTTGGTCCTGGAGAACAATGTTTTCCTTTTGTTATATAGTTTATTTATTGCAGATGTCTGCCAGACAGATTTACTCTTCCTTGCGGAGGATGATTTTGTCTTGTCGGGTATTCCTGAGTCTATGCATCTATATACATGCTTGTATAGCATTTTGGTGTAGATTTGGATATTGGTCCCAGTTCCTACAGAGGGGGAGGAGGTGGTGAATCTGTTTATACCATACCTCTGGAGGTTGTAATCAGCTTTGGAGAAGTTTTTTTGTTTGACCCTAGCTAGAGGGGGGCGGGTCAGGGGTGATGGTGACTTTGAAAGGGACCACTTTATGGTCAGATCTTACTAGGGAGCATGATACTGTAGGAGTGCTGCAGTGGTTACTCATATTGGTTAATACCAAGTCCAAGATATTATCACCTCTTGTGAGGGTAGCGACTAGCTGTTCCGAGGCATTTGCATTGATGAAATTGAGGAATCTCTGGGCATTGTGTTCTGGCATGAGTAGTTTTTCCAATCTATGGTTGGGTAGTTAAAGTCACCCAGGATCAGGGTAAAAGGTTGAATCTTGGTATATCTAAAGATGTACAGATGGGTGGAGTGGGCATCTTGAGTCAAATTTGGGGGCCTGCAGCTAGCTATGATTTGAATAGGAGTCTTGTCAATGGTTAACTGCACCTGGGGTGTTTCCTGTGAGCCATACTGTTTGACCAGTCTAGAGGTGTGTGTGTCTTTAATATATATTGAAATTCCACCTCCTTTGGCTTTGCTGCCCACATTTTGGGGTCTGAATGTATGACAGGATGAGGAACCAGGTAAGGCAGGGGTGCTCTCCACAGCTTTGAACCAGGTTTCTGTGACTGCACAAATGTCAGCATCTTCCAGGGTTAAGAATGCTTGCAATGAGTGCAGTTTCATGTTTAGACTCCTAGCATTTAGCAGCATGACCTTTAATTTGCATTTTGTTGAAATTTTTATGTTGGTAGTATTGATATCATGACTTTCCCTAAAAAAGGCACTATGGAGGTGGGAAAGGCCTTTGCCCGAAGCCTGAAGCCCAAGTGAGACAGATGAAGGCCATCTCTATCAAAGCATTGTGGTCTGGTAATCATATCTTCCCAGGCTGTCAGGTACTGGATACCCCTGGAATGACACCAGAATCTAAGCCAATTGTTAAAGTCAATCATTTTCTGTTTCATTATACTATAGGTAGGTGGTGAGTGGCATGTGTCAGACTACCTGTCTTCCTGTAAAATAAGATGTTTACCAGCTTCAGTAAAATGAATCTGTCACATGTACGAGTTACTGTGAAGGAAGCAATCTGCAGATGAACTGGACACATAGGTAGAAATGCCATTGCATAAAAGCATGCATGCTCAGACCTGTGATGGTTTTCAAGAATTATAACTGAATGAATTTGCAAAATGGTAAAGAGCTGACTGGATGCAGTTTCACAGCTCATTTTATCTCTGTATAATTAATGTCTTAATTAGTAAGCTTAACTCCTTCTAACAAATGTTGAATAAGTGCTACATTTCTGGTTAATTTTTCAGCTTATTTTTTGAGTTATTTTCATGATTGTGCTTATCTGTGATATGTTATTTTAAGCTTTATCATGTGCTACTACTGATTAGGCTGCAGCTACTGTATTTTATTATATGCAGTATTTAAATAACAAAAACAATGAGTTAAACTTTAGTTATCCTCTCTTATGTATAAATCCAACTATCATACATTTGCCAAGACATCTGCTTTGAAAGAGTCTAAGAAGAACAAACCACTGAAACCAAAGGTGGATGTAACATTATCCTTTTATGATTTGAAGGACACCTTTTCTCTTGACCAGGCTGCATTCACTAACTTTCTAATGGAATCATTAGATAGAAAAAGTGTTCTATCAGATCTCTTTTATGAGCTTCATACTTCTGAAGACTTAATCTCACACCTGCAGGATTAATCTAAATGTGAGAGAGAGATAGTTCTTCAAGACTGTTTCAAGCTGATTAAGCACTTGCAAGACAAAATGACCAATCTGGAAGCCCACAGCCAATGTGATATTCTAATTAGCAGGTGTTGTAGAACCAATTCTCGCTGATGCTTTTATTCCTACATTGCAAGAAACTGCCATGGTGGTGCAGCAGTTAGCGTTGTCACCTCACAGCAAGAGGTTCCCGAGTTCAATCCTTGGCTGGGGTGCCTTCTGTGCGGAGTCTGCATGTCCTCCCTGTGGTCGCATTGGTTTCCTCTGGGTGGTCCGGTTTCCTCCCACTTCCCAAAGTCATGCTGTAGGTGGATTGGACACTCTAAACCGGCCCTGTGTATGTGTGCCTTCTGTGGAAGGTTGGGTGCCAGGCTGGCAACTCGACACTGTAAAACTCCACTGCCAATCATGCATGGACAGGTGATCCACTGTGGCGATCCCTAACCGGGAAAAGCCAAAAGAAGAAGATTGCAAGAAACATTTCTTAAATTGTTGGATCAGTGTAAATGAAGGATCAAATTACCATAGAATGGCTTATCAATCTGTTAGATCAGTAGCTACATTCCCATCTCCCATTTGATTTTATTAACTTCCTTAATTTATAAGACAAATAAGAGATTTTTATGCAAGCAAAATCAAAGAAGCTGTATTCTTGAATTGAAACAAAAATCATCATCTCTTATGATTTGCATCCTAATATAAAATAAAAATGCAGAATGTTATCAACGTTCTGCAATTACTTATTAAATACAGATTAAGATACTTGTACATTGCCTCATTTGTTAAATACTGGCAGGAATTGTCTACCAATGATCATTTTGAATGTTCAGCAATATGTATATGTTTATTTCTAGGCTACTTGACTTGAATATATATATATATATATATATATATATATATATATATATATATATATATATATATATATATATATATATTGTGTTTGAAGAGTACTTTTTCTTTAGACCCTTTTAACTTTAAATTTCATTGTTCTCTTACAAATATAAAAAGTGCATATTTATGATACAATTATCAGAGCAACCATTATTTCTTCATTTTTCTCCCTACAGTTTTGCTTAAAATTTTCAGTGATATATAACAGTCAAATTTAATTTCCACTCTTTGCTCCAACTCCCTGTTGATCATCAGCCCTCCTCAGTCAGTTGGCCTATCCATACCCCATCACTGAGGCATGAGTCAAACAGGAGAAAATATCATTCATACAGCAATCGGGGTGATTCAGATATGCTCCTGTTTTTCTACCAGACATTACATTAACACCCCCAGCACAGAATCAAGGAAGGACCTGCAATAGGATGTCTACAGAGGATGTTTCCACACTTCTACAAGTGTTTCCCTCCAAACAGTCCTGTACTTCCATGCAGAGTCTAAGCAATGATTTTCTTGGTCACTGTGTTATAGATTTGATTCATGTCAACATTTCTTTTTCAGACCTGCTTTACTATGGTCAGAGTATTTAAACAGACCTTATCGATGGTATCATCTTTTAGTATTTATGCAGTGTAAACACTACTGATAACTAAATGACTGTCACAGACTTAGGTACAGGAACTGTTATTGTTTATGCCACTATTCCATAGTATGACTACCTTGCCTCACTTATACAGATGGTTCTTATGTCTTATGTTAAATGTTATTAACATCAGTTATAATCTTTAATAAAAAGAAAAAAAAAAAAAAAATATATATATATATATATATATATATATATATATATATATATACACACACACACACACACACACACACACACACACACACACACACACACACACACACACACACACACACACACACACACACACACACACACACACACACACACACATGGATCTACTTTTAAATCAAGAAATCTCACAATCCCGAAGATCAAAATACTGAGACCAAAACATAGAAATGTCAATTTCCAGAAACTTCAAAACATTGACTTCCAAAATATAGACTCCCAAAATACCATAACACTAAATGCAAACCTATACTTCCTACCAAACACCACAAAACACACGCCAACTAATAAACCACAGTCTACTTCTCTACATTTAAACAGGGTGGCAAGCCCCCCTGCACCCCCCACACCCCCTGCTTATTAAATATATCAACTCTGAGATTGCCCTACAGTGACAACAGTAAATATACTAGTCCGCTCCTCTACCAACTTCAACTAACAACAGAAGTTATTTTATAGTTAGATTCTCCTTTCTAAATAACATACATAATATACTATAAGCAAAAATCCCTTACCTTTTCGAGACTTCCTATTGCAAACACCTTTTTGATATTTCCTGGATCTTGTAACATAATATCAACCATCTTTTCTTTTTTTTTTAATTTTGTACAAAGTACAATGACTTAAGGAAATGGTATTCTGTTAAATGTTAAATAGTACTGCTGTAATAGCCAATTTGCTATTTTAACATTTAGGATTATGCTTTTACATTTCAGCATTTTGATTGTTAGGAAAGTGAGATTTTGTGATTTAAAAGTGGATCCATAAACATATATGTATATAAATATATAAGTGTGTGTAACTCAAAAGGTAGAATACACATTTGGTAGAAAGTTTTTTGTGGGTGCAATAAAAGAGAGAATGCACAAATGAGTGAATGCTCATTTGAGTGAATGACATATGGCTAATTTTCATTCAAACATTGAATTTAGTTTTATATAGTTTATTTAAGCAGGACTTTGCAGGAAAAAGTGGTGGTTGTGAAGATGTACAAGACTGTGTTATACCAGTTGTTGTGAATATGCAAGTGTTTATGGATTAGGGTTGGAGTTAGAGTTAGGTGGGAGGTAGATTCAGTGTGTACATGTTTTGTGTTATAAGTGTTCTATGCACTTTTGTCTTGTGTAGTGGCATTTTTAGGGAAAGGGTTTTAGTAGCATAATGTGTACGGTTATGGTTTGGGGCAGGGGTACTATTAGAGTGACAGGGTTAGTAGACATGAGTACCATTCTGCATGTATACCTTATATGTTTTTTTCAGCCAAAAGTCAAAAGTTCAGGTCTAGTTTGCATTAATGTATTTATTGTTTATCTACTTGATGGGCCTTTCCATATTTTTCGAGTTTTATATGTTTTTTTTTCCCTTTATAGTTTCCTTATGAAAAGATGAATTATTTATTTATTTGTCTATCTTTGTTGACCAGGAAAAGCTTGACTGGGTGAAACCCATTTTCAACTAAAGACCAGAAAGAAAAGCTCCACATTTAAGTTACACATGATGCACATTTATAATTGCAAGGTAAAACAATATGTACATGAGCTTATTTACATGATTTTTTAAATATTTTGTACACGAACATAGCATTTTAACACAAAACAAGGAAGAAGTTTACATATATTGGCTAATTCCATCCATTCATCCTCAACCCCTTTTCCCATTTTGCACATGGGGTCTTTAATAGAAAAATAAAATGTAATAAAAGTTAATGTATTTATACCTTGATGGCCACGGGGAAAAGATCATACTGGGGTGATTTTGTGGTGAATGATAATTTACAGACAGACAAGTAGTAATCTAGCTTAAAAATTGATCACAGAGATATGAAAGGATATATGTAAATGAGAAGGAGGATAAATGGAGAGAGAAGACATTATAATTAGTGGTAGAGTGTGAGAGAAACAGGAAGAGGAAGAGTTTAGGAAATTAGTGCAGTATGAGGAGGAGTGAAGGTACAAAAGATTGGGAAGCAAAGTGGCTGTAAGAGTTGGTGAAAAGTAATCTGAGAAAAACTAGCCAGGTAAGCAGGAATTATTACTATAGTAATTGACCAATGCTCTGTACCCACAAATTATCTGTATGCTCTACTCTAACTCTCCTCTCTTCCTTCAAGTGTTGGCTGATATTTAAGATGTTAATAACTGACATTCTAAAGTATAATCATTAATGTTCAATTGATGTAATATCTGTCAAAAACTTGAGACTTAGTTCAGAGACTTCTCCTTTACTCATGGTATGGCAGTCTTGGAATTAGTAATATATAAATAGCAGAGATATATGGGTACAGAACCCCATGTCAGGGAGTACATGCTTTAGTACAGTTTTTTATAGTTTTAAATTTCAGAAGTGGTATTAAATAACACGTTTTTATTATTGAACTTGTGAATATCAGTAACATATTTACCACTCTCCTGTTGTGAAGCTGTCCTCTCCTCTCCATGTATGTCTTATTTCAGGTGCTGTGACAAACCTTTACATTATTTAAAAGGACTGGATCATTAAGGACATTCCACTTATATCTACTGTTATATGTTATAGTTTCTACTTCTTAAGGATTGTAAAGACAAACCCCGGGATTCATGAAGCTTGCGCCAGGCGCAGGCATAGCGTAGGCGGTATAACGCCAAATATGGCCGTCGAGCGATTCAGGTATGATCCAATTCCACGTGCACTACCAGCGTATGCCAGAACTGCGCAGCTCCCAGCTTAGGTATGCTAATCACCCCATGTGCAGTGTCGCACCATGCAAATGAAGGCATATAGTGATTCATGAAGTGGTGCAGGCGTAGCATAAGCCCACGGAAATGTAAACCAAAAAACACGGTTTACATTTTCCCAAACAGAACATCGGAGCTATGGAAGAGGGCCAGACCCAGGTATCACAACGTTAACATATGCCAATGGCGAAATACACAGCCAATGGCATAAGAAAAGATGCACAACACGTAAATAACAACATTTAATGTCATGTCCACAGTAACGCACAGCACAACCGCAGGGCATGTGTGCAGAAGCTGTAACATAAAGAAATAATAAAAAAATGTCATAAAATCGCAACGTAATAGAAATCAGGTTTACAGCATGATACACAATGGTAGGCATGGAACACCACAACCAAGGTGCAAGGGTTGCTAAGGGCCTGCAATAGTGTTCAGCGTGGTAACTATGAATTAGTAGTCAATGCCATGCAAATGAGGCAGATAATACTGAATCGCAAATGTCCCATCGGATGAAGGTTGTACCATACGGCGCAGTGGTATAACACCGAGGAATGGCTCAGAAGAGATACATGACATCAGCAGAGGGGTGTGCCACCGTAGCAGTAAGCACATTGGAGCAATGCAAATCTGGCCTGTCCATTGCTAAGCAAAGCTGCAGGCTAGGGGTGGGGAGAAACGTATAGAATCGTTATGCTGAGAGCACACATGGTGCCCAAAAGCGCATGTGTACGGGAATGAAAACGTGCCCAAAACCCAGTAATCAGACACACGAGCCGCAAACAATAGCACAAACAGGAAGGTCATGGAAAGAAAAGAAGGAAATGCGGAAGTAGGGTAATTTGAGTACTAATGAGTAATCAATACCAATCAACCCACGATGGCCAATCGATGGCAGCTGTCAAGTCTGATTGCAGAAACCTGCAAAACAGGACAGGGGAGGCATTGGAATGCAAAGAAAGGAGGGGAGGTATTGGATTGCAAAGATAGGAGACCTGACACAGCAGAGCAAAGCAAACTGACAGCAGACTGGCAGTAGCACACATAACGCAAGATATGCCAGGTCCAGGAAAGTACAAATGAAAGTAGGCTGCAGGATGCACACCAGAAAATGGTAGGTGCAACGTGCAGAAATGTAAAGGGAAGGTCAAGAGGTAATCCATGGCAGGCAAATGTAATTCAACACCAAAGGCACCACAATAGTAGTTCCGACAGTAAAACACATAAGATACCCTGTAGCTACGATCGTACATACGCACCCTATGACATCATCGGTGTTCACAGCACAATAGTATAAGTGAAAGCACCCAACACACACCTGTGTATTCCCAAACACTGCACCATAGGTGTAAACACACAGGGAACTTTTAAAATGTACATGTTGGGAGCTGCCATAGCTGTGATTCATCAGCATGTGTTAGAGACTGACGGTGTTGTGGAGGATGATGCCGACAACCACAGCAGGCCTCGGAGGAGAAGGAGAGTGTTCAGACCAAGGGTAACCTACTAGGGGCTACATGACCTGGATATAGTAGAGCGTTACAGGGTGGACAAGGACATGTTACAGCAAATAGTGGAGCTGTGCCGGCCATGCCTGAGAACCAGAAACAACAGAGGGAAACCCATCCCAGTGGACACGAAGGTATGTGTAAGCCTGCGAATACTGGCCACAGGTACCTTTCAAAGGCCAACTGGAGATATAATGGGTATCTCACAGGCATCAGCATCCAGGGTACTACACCAGTTCCTGGATGCCATGTTACCACATGCCAATGAGTAGATATACTTCCCCCGAACTGAGGAGGAGTTGGCCAGCAATATGCGCCACTTCCACTGTGTGGCACACTACCCGGAGGTACTGGGTGCGATAGACTGCACGCACATACAAATCAAGTCACCACCCGGTGAGCATGGTAGGCACTACATAAACCGCAAGGGTTTCCACTCCATCAACTGCCAGGTCGTGTGCAATGCCCAGGGCATTATCATGGATGTGTGTGCTGGCAGCCCTGGAAGCTACCATGACTTCCATATCTGGCATGCCTCACAGCTGTATCAGGTATTTGTCAGGGGGGACATCCCACATGGCCATCTTGTGGGGGATGCTGGCTATGCACTGGAGCCGTGGATGATGACTCCCATCAGAAATGCACACACACCCATGCAAGAACGCCATAATGAGGCACACGCACAAACCAGAATCATCATAGAGCATGTGTTCGGGATGCTGAAATCATGGTTCCGGTGCTTGGATACATCTGGTGGAGCCTTGCAGTACTCTCCAGGCACGTGTGCCCACATCGTCATAGTATGTGCCATGCTACATAATATGATCCTGCGGAAGCAGCTACAGCAGGGACAAAATGGTGAAGGCCCTCATAGCCCACCGCAATTGCCAAGGCCATTACAGGCACAGAGGGATTCAGACCATGAACACACTGTGCCAGTCCCAGTAGGCAGATGGAGGCGTGCCCAATATGCCTACGCCTTGGCAAAGAGGGAACGTATAGCACATACTCTGACAGTGTAGGCCCTTACGGACTGACAACTCTCCACCTGCACACACAGTAAAATGGATGGCACACAAACATGACCACCTGTAAATTGTAATGTATAGGTGGCCCAATGTGTGACTCCTACATAGGCAGCCCTCAAACATTGTAAACACAACAGCTAGTGGAACATGGAATGCCAACACCTGAGCAGTACATGAGCCTTACAGCATATGGTGGTGCTGTGTGCCTGTCACGTTCCCCGCCAGATATATATATATATATATATATATATATAGATATATATATATATATATAGATATATATATAGATATATATATATATATATATATATATATATATATATATATATATATAGATATATATATAGATATATGTACACATATGCATATATATAATACAGATAGAAAAGGCAATAGAGTGATATATGGTGATATAGATGGATTCAGCGATATCTGCAAATATACTAGATAGTTCAACGACATTCATAACGTCTTGGAGGTACAAATAAATAGGATACCGACAACCATGGAATGTGTAACATACCGACATGCGTAACCACGAGGCTGAAAGACCGATAGAACACAGTACCAGAACAGTACAGCCGCGAGAATAGTATGATGATATGAAGGGACATTTAGTCACTGCTGCCAGTGTTGCGGTCCACATAGGTACTGTGTTCAACTGTGTTTGTGAGTGCCGTAGTCTGTGTAAATGTGCATTGAGGGTGCCGTGTGCATCTCCGTGTGACTGTAATGTGTGTGTCCGCAACATGTGTTTGTTAGTGCCAAGTCAGAGGCAGATCAGTAAGATAGGTGTGGGTATAGCTAGTCGTAGGCATACGGTTACTACCTGTCCCACAGTAGGAGGGCCAGCCCCACCCTGGGCAGGTGTGTCCTGACATAAAACAGTGCAAAGGGCAAATGTCCGAGATGGTAGGACATAAATATGTCCCATATATAATGTAATAGTCGTATTTAATAGTTATGCCTGTATGTAAGAAACGTAAATGTTACATGCAATATGATAAGTAGCCAAAGTCACACAACAATAGGTATGTATTGAGGATAAAAGTATGTGCTAACCTGTGTATTGACCGTGGCTACGTGTTGGCTGTAAACACCGCTGTGTGTCCCGCAAGTGTCCAACAATGACCATATGAAAAGGTGGCAACCCATGGCAAACAGGCTCTTTTACCAACACAACCACAATGACTGCAAATATCTGGGACAGAAATACAAGGGATAGCTGTCACTTACACATATCCCTTGATATATTGCTGCAATTATGGAGGTATACAAGTAGCAAGCTCACCTGCAGACAATATAGAAACCAATTAACAATGGCCCAACGTACAATCCCATAACATAAGTCTACTAACTGTTAGCTCTCTAATTAGGGACGGAGCCCACACACATATATATATATGGATTATGTAGAAATGCAAGGCCCACAAACCTGTATATGCTACATGCACCCACCGACATCCCCCACACTAGAAACTAAAGCAATACAGACTGTAATAGCAGCACTAACATCCAGTCAGTCAATTACATCTGCAGAACCCTCAACATACCGTGTGAGAGACACAATTAAAGGCGTCATGCAAAATTGCAGGCGTTGTATAATGGAACAAACAGCCATGTTACAGGTTTCGTTTGCAATACTACGGTTTTAAGACGTTGGGATGACAGGTACACCCACATGTTGAACCAAATACTCTACCTACCACACACAATCCATGGGGGACATGAATCCAAAGTATACTTGTCTCCATGCATAGCAGTTGCAATTACACATAACAAAACACAATACAGACTGTCTCCCCGAAGGTAGGGCAAATAGGCAATGCCCAAGTGGAGAATTCAATCATACCCCACTGTTGCCGAGTAATTGGTGAATGGAGTAGCTGCACAGCTGATATGCAAGTAATTAGTCACTCAGGAACACCAACTGGTGGGATGAATCCACATGTTACAGGTATCGACGTATATAAGGATGACTTGCCAGACATTCAAACCGTATGCTCATACCGAATACCAGTTTAAACACTGTGAGAGAGATAGAAACGAAACGCCGTAACGATAACAAGGTATGTAGAATGCCCGATATGTAAGGTTATGTATAGCATGATCTGTATTAATTAGTTTTACTGTATGTATAGCCTGGTTTGCATTAATTAAACATGTCCGCAATGCATAAAGTGGGGAAAGGTATTTATGTAGTGATGTCTTGCTGAGCATACTAACGCTTGTAGAAACTGTGCGTCCAGCAGTGGGGCACAAGGTACACAGCAAAGATACCACAAGGGATGCTACATGAGGGCATTAAACAGAACAATTCCATACAACCTGCCGTCAGTGGTAAGGTATGTCCAACAAGGACGTGCCATAGCAGGGGATAGTATATGTTGATATACTGTCACAGCACGCATGTGTATGGGCATATAACATTAATGACATATCTAAGGTGGTTCCGCTGTGCAAGTATGCTTTGCATTATGCGATACTATGTGAAATATGTGTAATGTATAGTATTATAGGTAGATATGACAGATATTCTATACAGCATAACAGGCATATCATGCATGCCACAGGTATCGTCTATTGGCATGTACAATAACAGGATACATATGGCTTGTAGGCATGGGACATTGTAATAGCATGATAGCTAATCTAAATGGAAGGGCTGCCAAGTAACCATGCACAAAGGACATGTAATAGCTTCACAGGTGCATAGTGGGATACTATGCAGTCTGGCAAGTCCATGAGTAAGCACAACTGTAGTGTTCACACTAGTGGCACCTCTCTAGGGTAGTGTCCTGTGAACAGCAGAGCCATGTGTCACCTGCACCTCTGCACAGTACAGCCACTGCAGTGATCCCAGGCCTACATGTGTCTCCCAACCACCAAGGGAGGTATCACATGAACAGTGCTACTGAGTGTCCCTGCGTGATGTACATAGGACTTATGTTTCTAAGCATGGTGAGTGTCCGGTTTGGGAATGTAACCCACAAGCACATCCCACTCATTGTGGCGTGTGTGCACATATCCATGAGCATGTTGCTCACAGTGGCCTCTGCTTATGTCGCATATGAGGAGTATATCCATTAATAATGCTGTGGACATGGGCCCTGTCTGATCAGCAGAGGTCACCTCTGAGTATGTAGTATGCAAATGTGTACAGATGTGGTGTCCGTAGTGCAGCCGCATACTTAAACTGTTGGAGCTCAGTAAACATCATGGTGTGTTAATGTTGTGGTATGTAAAGCTGTAGCTGTTGTGTAAGGTACACCCTAAATGGGGTGGTGTACCCTTGAATGTGTGTAGATGTCTTGAGTTCAGAGGTACAATGGGTGTCTATGTACCAGCTACACACCCAGTACAGATAGGTGTGGCCACGTAGAAGGATATCCACGCCACAGTGGCAATACGTTAACCACAGGAGTGGGTGCTACATATGTGTGTACTGCAAACATGTACAATGTGATATGTATATAGGGGACTACCATCCATGTGATAGTCAGTGGGTGAATGGTGTATTGCAAAGGTGATGTTCATGCACCTTGTGTCATGCAACTTGATGCCATGATAGTCATATCATGTATCTGTCACAGTGACACCCGTATGGATGGAGTCAGTATTAGCTGGTGAAGCAATCATGGTGCTTTGTATGCAGGGGGTTGAAAGCTAGGCAGGGAAAGTCCCCTGTGCTAGCCTGTACCGCAGGGAAGCATATACTGAACATGAGGGCCCTATGACTGAGGACTGTGGTATGCCAAATGTACCTGACATGTAGTAGGTACTATGGTATGCTGGCCTCAGTGTGTGTGTCCTGTCCATGAGCCACATTGCATAACATCTTGAGACATAGGGTACGATGTGCAGGTGGATGTGTATGTTGTCAATACCAGAATGGAGAATGGTGCTGAAAGGCAATGAGAGGACAATGTAGGATGTGTGGACTCCCGTACCATCAGCAACTGCCCTGGTAACTGTATGAAAGGAGTCCACCATGTGTAGGGGTCATACTCTGGCCCTAACAAGCCCAACCCAGGTGGCAGCAAAGGACGGGAGACCAACAATGTCTCTGTGAATGACGTCCTTGATGATGTGCCCCATAGCCATGCAGAACAGTCCAGTCAGGTGTGTAGGACTATAGTCCCACTCGTGCATTGTGGTGCCACCTGTGTGTAGTGTGATAAATGCTGCTGTGTGCCATTCAGGGGCTACAATGTCTGAAACAAGGCTATTACTGAATATGGTGGCCTAGTGGGGAGACATGTCATTCAGAGGTTGGTGGACATCACAGCCTGGGACTTTGGAAGGTGACATGGGGCCAGTGTCCCAGGACATATAGAGTGCAGGTCAGTACTGTGTAGGTGTGACCACAGGGACACCACAATGTTCCTGTATGGATTGTGGCCCTGTAGTGAGTGAGAGGGTGTAATGTTAGCACTGAATCCATCCTCCAGCATGTTGCCAACATGACCTGGGTCTGTAATGTTCCAGAGTGACTTTTGTATGTGACAGCAGATGTGGGTGTTGCCGACTACTAACATACCACCATAATGCCTGGTGGTACACCCCGGAATGTGTCACAGTCATGTTTACGTAGCTTGTCTCAGAGTATGTGATGAGGCACCATGTGGCCCTACCATGGCTGACCAGTGAGCCACCCCACCCATGGGAATGTACACCACTGTGCAACAGCCTACACCTGTTGTTGTACATTATATGTCCATGGAACATGACCACCAGAGTGGTGTCTGTTATCTGGTGTGTACCATCATGGCTCTGTGTGGAATAGCATGATCCATGCAGTTGTGTTCATGCTAATGAAGTGCACTGGGGTATGTGTCAGCATTTGTATGTGCATTGTCCATCTGCACGGGTGTCATGACATTAACAACCGCTGTCAGCAGACGTCTGTAGTAGGTGTTGTAGTACTCATGTACTGTGTATGCTGTGATGGGTGTGATACCGGGATGTGGCTAACAAGGTTGATTAGCATATGTTCGGAATCCAACAATGAGGGGATAACCCCAGGTGTGTAACACCAGTCACATGGTGGTAGTGTTCATGTCAAGGTTAATGTAGGTCTTGGAGATGGTGTGTATGGGTTGATCCAGCAGAGCGGAGGTTATGACTCATGGATGTGTCGGTACATGAGTGGCTATCCCAGTTAAGTGTGGGGTAGTGTCAGTCACACATCAGAAGTAGCTGTCTGAGGCCCACTGTCCAATATACCAACAAATAAGTTATGTTAACAGTGGGGTATGATGTTGACTCTGTAGGTTGTTACAATGTGTATAGCGGTCCCGGACACAGTTAGTTGCACATGGAGCACCTCTGATGCATTGTGCTAAGTAACTAGCCAGGATGTGTGCACAACATAGTGGGATATGGGAACCCCTCAGCTGTGGGTGTGCCGGTCCAGGTATGTGCCTGAAAGGTATGGTCTGTCTATAACCTGTCATTGCAAGTGTGCTCTGCAGAGCCTAGAGGCAGGTCCGAGTCACTGCAGAGATGCTTGAGTGGTGCATTATAAGGTGTGCCTTGCCTGCGTGCGTCACAGAGGAAGATGCAAGCATTGTGTCACATGACCCCATGTCGTGCTTACCAGTTTCCATTCTGCCGGTGACAGTTATTGGAAATTGTGCAAGACAGGCAGTATAGAAGCAGCAAGAGCCTTACATGTGAGCTGTACTCCCAGGGCTGACAGGTGCAAGTCATCTGTGCCACAGCATTGTGTTTGACCAGGTCAGTCAAAGCGGACAGATAGCAGATGCCTGTAGAATGACAATAGGAGCATAGGCAACTGTTGAAGTGACACAGTCGGTCGTTGTACAGTGGTATCGTGTCTGGATGAATGCAAAATGCTCCCCAGGGCCTGGCCCACACCCTCAGGGCTATAAGACTGGTGAGCTATTGCATGTCCCTGCACACATAGTCTGTGAAGTGGCATCACAGGGCAGTCACACTAACATGGAGAATGACAGTCACATCATACCTGGTGGGGTGTGGCATGGGTGCATAAGTTATGTTGCAGAAGCAGTTACCGGACAGCAAGATGTAAGCGACTATCGCCCTATGTAGCCTGCTGTGCGGAACTGCAGTGTGACTCCCTACAGAGTCACCTATGACTGGTGTGTTGTGAATGTTATAACTCCCTATTGGCTGTATGTGATGGGCACACATGAGTCTGTGGGCTATAAGCTGGTGATGTTGTCTTCCATGATGGGGGGCTACCTCTGGTGCCTACACTGAGTATGGAGATGCACTGCACATGTAGTCCTTGTAGGTGTGGCCAGTGGTGTAGATCATGTGAGACTATGTGATGGGTGGGGTGTGTTGCGAATGTTACACATCCCCAAATGACTGTCAGGTGCAGTCAGGGTTGGTGACAGCATTAACCCCAGCCATAGCTGTCAACCTCCTGTCCCCAAAATTAGGAACATTAGCCCTCATACTGTGTGACAAATGGGCAAAATGTGGAACACTTACCATTGGCTTACTAACAGTTTCAACTAGGAAGGGCATACGATGGCTAAAATAGGCTGGTTTTACGTATAAAACAGATATTCTAATGATTAATATGATTCCCATCTATTTAGCCATGGCTAGCAGGTAAACAATTTCCAACAATGAATGTGTGACAGACCCTTTCAATGTGGAACCTTGAGGAACATGCACCTTTTAGAACCCCAAATGAGGTACATTCCTCGTAATGAGGTACACTTGAGAGCTATGCCCCCAGCACGGCTGCAGAAGTGCATCCCCCACAGGCTGTAGTGTCGTATGTTGGGAGGTGAGCATTGAATGTGTACATGAGACAATTGCTCTATTGCCACATGTACGACTTATCCCTCATATAGACAGGCAGTAGCACTGGTATGTGACAGTTGGACATGCCTGTATATACAACCATGTCCCACAGGATATGTGCGTTACATGTGTACAACAGCTGTTGTACCATAAGCAAGCTGGGAAGTGTAGGACAGCCAGCGTACCTGTGGGAAATGGTGTGGAATGGGTGCTATAGTAATCAGTAGCTTATGACATGCTCACAAGTTCTGAGCAAGTGCCTAGCATGACCATACAATACAGATAGGGTGTTGGATAATATCAACCCACAAGTGGTGATGACAGTCATTTTGGGTGGCACTGCACTATAACCCTGCTGAGTATGGTGTGCATGTCCATGAACCATTATCACTGTAGATGTTAGCAGTACAGATGTACAAGACAGCATGGATATTTGATTACAAATACCTTTGTATGTCACAGGAGTGTTCCACCAGTGGCCTGTTGACAGACTCACAACTACAAAAGGTGCAAGAGTGGCATGTGCACATCACACCAGTGCCAGCTACAGTAGAACAGGGTTAATGTGTTGTACCCCACCCTCATTGCAGCCCGTACCACACAGACAAATGTTAGGCATCTGTGTATGTAAGGCTGTGAATGGCCATGACCTATCAGTATAGCTGTGTCAGTGTTGTGAACAACATACAGAATGGGCTGTGCGGGTAAGGTGTGTGACATATGTGCACAGTCTGATGGATGATACCAGCATTGTCACCGCTAGGTGAACATCCCTGTACCCATAAACTACTACCTAGGCTGTGGTCAACATTATGGACACTGTGTAAGGGATGGTGCTCTGCAGTGCACCCCCTGACTTGGTGACATCTCCAGGCCCCTTAGGTAGTCATATGAGGTACCCATGTCATGTCAGGGTGCCATCCATGAGCACTGAGATGACTCGACAGGCATATACAGCAATGTGGTGACCAATATTGGATCACATACCACCTTTATGGGGTAATGGCTATGCATGGATGTGCGATACCAGCCTTCACAATCCTCACCTCCACTATGCAGCATGCTGTCTACCTTGCAGAAAGACATTTGCTACATCATGATGATGGACATGCTACATGTCCATAACCTGATCTATAAGACATATGTCATGGAGAGCCACCGTCCTAATGCTAGGATCGCCACAGGCTGGACAGATCCCTGTGCCATATATGTGACATACTCCTGCCATACCATGCAACCCTGTCCATCAAAGCTACACATGTCATCCCAGTCATACATGGTGTGATGGCCGCATGGTAGATGTACTATCAACTGACTGGATCAGTAATGTGGCACTGATGCACCTTGCGGTGGCATAATGGCTGTCTGTTACAGCTTGGAAACCATGCCCGCACATGCTATGGTTGATAACCATCCCTGCAAATGTCGTCTGACTAGCCATTGTCCCATGTCTATCACATGTGCAATACAGGCGATCCGTGGCAGGAAGTTGAACAGTTGTACAGTGCTGTGTAGATGTATATGGCAAAACACATGCATGTACAGTTGTCCATGCATATGTGTGCATTGTCACAGCTCAAGTCCATTACGGCTGTGTCTGTGTTGATATGTGACATATACACAGCATCCAGGTCAACAGCATTACCGTGGACACATCCAGGCATGTGCAGATAGGTAAGAACACAAGTGCAGGCAAATAGACATGCCCACAGCAAGACAGCATTTACATGGAGTATGAACACTGTAATGAGGTGACACACATATATGGTGATGATATCCAATGCATAATGGGTGTGACATGTGTGTGACACAAACACGTCAGTCGTGTCAGTGTCATGATGCTTTGCAAAGATAACTGTTCAGATGTAGTAGATGTCATAGAAATGTATGTGCAGCAGTATCTCTGTACATCTCTGAAATTGTGACCTGTCACCATCATTATGTCTTACAGATAATGCCCCGTACACGCCTCCCAGCATACAGTCACCAGGAGGATGATGTCCTCATCCCACAGCTCCATGACAACTATGACTTGTTGTTCAGCCATGTGCCACAGCATGCCCAACAGCAGGATGACCTGTGGCAGGATCTACGCAGGAAGATGAACAATGTGGGTGGCCATAACCGCACCTACCAGCAGGTGCGCAGACATTGCACGGACTTGATACGACATGCAAAACAGCGTGCCACTGCAATCACCAGGGAACAAGGTGGAACAGGTGGTGGGCCACCAACCCAGCCCCCACTCACACACACCGAGGAGGTACTGGCCA
>NC_056741.1:1244775287-1244850287 GCF_019279795.1 Protopterus annectens | reverse complement strand
ACATGTGTTTCCTGTTGCCATGTTTGTATGCATTGCTATTGTTGGACATGTGTGTTGACATACATAACACATGGACTGTGGTATGATATCACGGGTGTCACAGGAGACCAGTACAAGGGTATGTGTCCCAGTCAACATTGCTACCCCCTGTAGTGTGAGCATTCAACAGACATGGGCCCACCTTCCATTCGCATGTGTGGCATTGATTAGGCCACTGTTATGCATGAGGTACATCAAAGGCTATGTATGTATGTGTTGTTTGTGCAGTCCATGCACACATCCACACAATCATATGTATGACATATCCAGACGTGTGTTCATTGGTGTACAGCAACAGTCAGGTGACACAGCTGTGTAAGGGCCGTGGTATGTCTTGAGCCGACCTGTTCATGTATACTGGTATCATTGCAATGCATAACACCTGCTGGATCCCTGTTGGTACATGTGTACTCTGCACAGCTGGTGTACACCTTTGTACAGCCCAGTGGTCATGTGTCACATGGTGTTGTGGTACTGTAAGGCTGTGTAGTGCTGCACCAACGACATGGTGCTGACTTGACAGCTACAGTGTACACTGTGGTGTGTACGTGTGTGACCTGCACCTGTGACAACTGTGATGGCAGCTGTGTGTGTACAGGTCACTGCATGCGTGACTGCCCTGTGCGTGAGGACAGTTATACCTTACTGTGCCCTTCTGTACTGTGCCCTTCTGTGTGTACACTCCATCTGCATGCATGACAGGCCTTTGCAACAGCTAAGTATGTGAGCATGCCCAGTATGCTGTTGTGTAGATGGACACACAGTACAGTCCATGTACACAGTTGTGTAGATGGACACACGGTACAGTCCAATCTGAGACCTTCCGTGTTTACACTCCATCTGCCTGCAAGATGGCCCTTTGCAATAGCTAAGTGTGTGAGCATGCCCAGTATGCTGTTGCGTAGATGGACACACAGTACAGTCCATGTACGAAGTTGTGTAGATGGACACACGGTACATGCCACACTGCGCCCTTCCATGATTAGACTCCGTGTGCATGCAAGATGGCCCTTTGCAACTGCTAAGTGTGTGAGCATACCCAGTACGCCATTGTGTAGATGGACACACAGTACATTCCACACTGTGCCCTTCCGTGATTAGACTCTGTGTGCATGCAAGATGGGCCTTTGCAACTGCTAAGTGTGTGAGCATGCCCAGTACGCCGTTGTGTAGATGGACACACAGTACATTCCAAACTGCGCCCTTCCATGATTAGAATCCGTGCGCATACAAGATGGCCCTTTGCAACTGCTAAGTGTGTGAGCATGCCCAGTACGCCTTTGTGTAGATGGACACACAGTACATTTCAAACAGACGTGTGATACTAAGCGTGTGGGCATGGCCATTGACATCCTGTATAGCCATGGTGGTCATCCAGGCAACAGATGTCCATTTTCAATGTCACGATGGATGCCTACATTGAACACACCGGTTGCTGTCTCAAAGGGTGTACTGTCTGTGGGACATCCTGTATCTATTTAGTGTTGTAGTGCTCTGTAGATATTTAGTTGCCCCGATGACAGCACTGCCGTGTGTTTGTCTACGTCTACCTTGGGACAGTAATATGCTTTCAGACTGCTCATTCTCTAAACATTCCCTATCGGCATCTTTGCCTTTGCGGATGATGTCACCCACCTAGAAGTATGCCTCTGGGAGTGCTGTGTTCAGTAATCTCGGTAGCGCATTCTGTAAATGCATAATGCTGTAGTGTGATACGGTAGTTCGGTGTATGTTTAACTCCCGGCCCTGCCAAGTGTGTGTGTGTGTGTGTGTGTGTGTGTGTGTGTGTGTGTGTGTGCTTCCAGCTGCCTGGGGCACAGTAATGCTTTTAGATGCCTCACAATACATACATTCCCTATCGGCGTCTTTGCCTTTGCGGATGATGTCACCCACCTAGAAATATGCCGCTGGGAGTGCTGCGCTCAGTAATTTCGGTAGCGCGTTCTGTAAATGCGTAATGCTGTAGTGTGATAAGGTAGTTAGGTGTATGTTCAACTCCCGGCCCTGCCAAGTGTGTTTGTGTGTGTGTGTGCATGTTTCCAGCTGCCTGGGGACACAGTAATGCTTTTAGATGCCTCACAACACATACATTCCCTATCGGTGTCTTTGCCTTTGCAGATGATGTCACCCACCTAGAAGTATGCCTCTGGGAGTGCTGTGTTCAGTAATCTCGGTAGCGCCTTCTGTAAATGCGTAATGCTGTAGTGTGATAAGGTAGTTAGGTGTATGTTCAACTCCCGGCCCTGCCAAGTGTGTGCGTGGGTGTGTTTCCAGCTGCCTGGGGACACAGTAATGCTTTTAGATGCCTCACAATACATACATTCCCTATCGGCGTCTTTGCCTTTGCGGATGATGTCACCCACCTAGAAGTATGCCACTGGGAGTGCTGTGTTCAGTAATTTCAGTAGAGCGTTCTGTAAATGCGTAATGCTGTAGTGTGATAAGGTAGTTAGGTGTATGTTCAACTCCCGGCCCTGCCAAGTGTGTTTGTGTGTGTGTGCATATTTCCAGCTGCCTGGGGACACAGTAATGCTTTTAGATGCCTCACAACACATACATTCCCTATCGGCGTCTTTGCCTTTGCGGATGATGTCACCCACCTAGAAGTATGCCTCTGGGAGTGCTGTGTTCAGTAATCTCGGTAGCGCCTTCTGTAAATGTGTAATGCTGTAGTGTGATAAGGTAGTTAGGTGTATGTTCAACTCCCGGCCCTGCCAAGTGTGTGTGTGGGTGTGTTTCGAGCCGCCTGGGGACACAGTAATGCTTTTAGATGCCTCACAACACATACATTCCCTATCGGCGTCTTTGCCTTTGCGGATGATGTCACCCACCTAGAAGTATGCCTCTGGGAGTGCTGTGTTCAGTAATCTCGGTAGCGCATTCTGTAAATGTGTCATGCTGTAGTGTGATAGGGTAGTTAGATGTAAGTTCGATTCCCAGGCCTGCCAAGTGTGTGTGTGTGCATGCTCCCGTCCACCTTGGGACTCAGGTTATGCTTTTAGACGCTTCGTTCCACAGATATATCCTGCTGATGTCTTTGCCTTTGCGGATGTTGACACACACCTAGAAGAATGCCTGTGTGTCTGCTGTGTTTAGTAATCTCGGTAGCGCGTTCTGTAAATGCGTCATGCTGTAGTGTAATAGGGTAGTTAGGTGTAAGTTTGATTCACAGGCCTGCCAAGTGTATGTGCATGCTCCCATCCGCCTGGGCACTCAGGTTATGCTTTTAGACGCTTCGCACCACAGATATATCCTGCTGACGTCTTTGCCTTTGCGGATGTTGACACGCACCTAGAAGAATGCCTGTGTGTCTGCTGTGTTTAGTAATCTCGGTAGCGCGTTCTGTAAATGTGTCATGCTGTAGTGTGATAGGGTAGTTAGGTGTAAGTTCAATTCCCAGGCCTGCCAAGTGTGTGTGTGTGTGTATGCTCCCGTCCACCTGAGGACTCAGGTTATGCTTTTAGACACTTCGCACCACAGATATATCCTGCTGACGTCTTTGCGGATGTTGACACGCACCTAGTAGAATGCCTGTTGGTCTGCTGTGTTTAGTAATCTCGGTAGTGCATTCTGTAAATGCGTCATGCTGTAGTGTGATAGGGTAGTTATGTGTAAGTTCAATTACCAGCCCTGCCAAGTGTGTGTGTGTGTTTCCAGCTGCATGACAACAGTACATTGCTTTTACAGTATTCACTCACCATAACATCTGTGCGGCGTCTTTGCCTTTGATGCTGCTGTCTACAGGCTAGACGTATGCCTGTGTGATTTCCGTGATCTACTACTCATGGTTGCACGTTCTGTCACTGCGTAATGCTGTTGTGTGGTACAGTGGTTACGTTCGTGTTCTGCTCACAACCCTGCCACGTGTGTGTGTGTGTGTGTGTGTGTGTGTGTGTGTGTGTGTGTGTGTGTGTGTGTCTGTGTGTGTATGTCTGTATCTCTCTCTCTTTCTATATATATATATATATATATATATATAGATATATATATATACACATATATATATCTATATATATATATATATATACATATATATATATATATATATATATATATATATATATATATATATATATATATATATATATATATATATATATATATATATATATATATATATATATATATATATATTCTGCCCATAACTCTGTTCTTGCATGGACAGTTGACTGTTTCATGTATCGCATATTTGCATAGCTTTCACATACCAATGGGGTATGTTGCAAATCCCATCATTGTCCATGCAGCATCCGTGTTATGGGCGGTGTTACACGCCCTTACAGGCGTTTGCTGTATATCTTGGCAGACATCTATCCTTGCTGTACTCTCACTGTACTCGTACACGCCGGAGGCTTCATGTATCATGGCCTAGTTTTGCTGTGTGTATGTCTATTTGTGCTGTGTGCATGTCTGTGGGTATGTCCCACTATCATCATTTGTAAAGGTGACAGCCCTATAGGTACTTCATGTAGACTGCTGTGTCATTTGACATGTCAGCACATACCTGCGGACAGTACTGAACATCCTACTGCAACACATTTCATACCTTCTGCGTTATCTTGCAGTCGATAATGCTGTTTCCTCACACATGTATCTGTTTCTGATCATACCACTCCACCTTCTAGAGCAAATATCTGGACAAAGCCTTATCTGATAGTGGGACACATAGGGGCAGTATTGACATGTTGCTCTTACAAACGTAGATAGTTGACACAATAATAGGTTTTGCATTAGTATGACTTTTCTGACGGATTTGATGTCTTAAACACACACATGTTTGTCATTATTTCATGACTTCAGTTATCAGGAATGTGCCAGAATGGTACTGATGTTACGTGGAACACACCAAACATATGAGGCAGAACTCTGCACATTCTGCGTAAATCTGTACAGTTGCGGAGTATGTGTCTGATACAAGATATCAACTTTCTGACACCAATACACACACTGTATGGTGGCATCACAGGCCACATGCCATTACATTTATATTGCAGGACACACCCACCCAGAGGGTTGTATTCCTCACACAGGCCAACAGCTGCTTATCCACACTAATTAGTCTATCATGTACCGTATGTATGCGCGGTATTTGCTTTCCGTCAGTGGCAGAGCTCACGTACGAGTATGGGGGACTGGACATTGTTACGGTGACACTGCATGACACCCTGAGGGACACATTTCTTTTGAGTCTATTAACCCTCCACATTGACATTCACAGGGCATACGTCGTCATTCACATTTGTCGGAGTACATGCATATGACTTGTACATGTTTTCTCATTTGTCCAGATGTCTTTCTTCTCACCTGTCCACCTAGTATCACTAGTTCTGTACATGTGTTTTGGACAGGTTACCTTCATATCCCTAACCTGTACACATTATGGGTAAACGCCCTGATGTTTGACCTTTGCCCTTGTTACATTTGTCATAGTAATGTGCCTTTCTGTTAAATTGCTGGCAAGGCATTACGAACTGTGCGGTTAGATAATAGTGACTGACATTTCTATTACATGATTAGTAACACTCATAACATTCATATTCCTGGCTACACCAGTATTCTATCAATGTTCTGACTTTGTCTGGGGTATATCTAATATAGTCCCTATTTGTATTTCATGTACTATGCCTTAGTGCAGCTGTCTTATTCTGACAGTTTGCCAGTTATGGCTACCATCTTGGTCGTACACATGTCCATCCATGATAATCGCCTACATGACACTGATATAGGACCCTACATATTCCCAAAATGGTTTACGCAATATCCAGTGGATGGTTTGCCCCATTATTGAGAATATGGGCGTGTGCTATACCCACATCACTCCCACGGGGCGGGCCTACGAAATCTCTGCCAAACAACACCTAGGCCCATTTCTGCATACCCATGATTCCCATACCTGACAACCCTCCACAGTACCCATTACACATGTTTAATGTGAGCGGTACTGAAGTGTGGAGACACTTATATGCACTCCCCACTCTCCAGATATCAGTTCATATGTCATACATTCTATCGACACATGTGGCATTACCCTTGCACCTGCTACTGTTGCATGTACAGCTATATTGTATTTGCTGAGGTCACTTATTTTGCATCAATGTCGGTTGACACTACGTATGGATCAATTTTTGGGGTCCTGCAATGGACACCTATATGCATGTTTAAAGTGTAGAACTTGCTGGGCTGTCACTTTCTGGCCAATGGTTTGGAAGGCAGCGGTTTATTCACCTTTCGTGCATGTCTGTATGTCTACCCATATTAGCTATAACGTGGCCTATTTATCTACATATGTCATGTCTACGGGACATGTGTTTGTTGTGTATACATATATACATGTACAATCCTCATTTCATAATTTGCTTTGGTTTACGTCTGTGGATTATGTGCATACACATATATCTATATCCATACCATACCTTTCCACTGTACAGATTGTCACAGAGTGTACAGCTGGTTGCCTCTTTATCTTCGGTGTGTTTTACATAAACTTGTGTCTATCTGGCAATGTAGTGGCATTTCATTTAAGACTTATGGTGGGAAATATTGGCAAGCAGTTCAGGTTATGACTGCATACCCTTCAGAGAATCCATGCTACTGACACACCCGTTATTCTATCCACTTTCTATGTTTGTTCTGGCACATATCTGGGGTTTGTCCCTATTTGTACTAGTAGTTTGCATGCCTTTGTCCGGTTTCATACTTTACAGGGTTAACAAGTTTGAGCCATGTATATCTAATGCGGGGGAAACAGCATTCATTTACTATGCTGTGAGCGGATCACACATGCACAGGCGCACTTGCATTTCCTTATTGTGGGTTACGCGCAGGCGCACATGCATATCCTTATTGTGGGTTACATATGTTTACTAAGTCTTTGTGCTTACGTGGGCTTTATTACTTGTGACAGTACCAGTAAATTATCTGTAATCCGGTTAACAGACATATGCAAAACACACGTTCACCTTTACATATTTAAATGTCTGTACAGCACAGATGCATTCATTACACTTTAACATTATATGTGCTGTAGTCGTAGCTGAACCAGGACTGCATTCACGTTGGCCGGATGCTGTAACCACTATACTTTTGGTGTTCTGACTCATTTATATGCATACCCATAGTACATAGCTGCATTAACATATGCCTCACCGCTTCACTTACGACACAGGCATCCATTCTCCTTCTGGGAAAAATGCGGTACTACATATTACACATTCCCTATTCCCTACTGCTCTGGACCCAAGTTGCATATTTAATCACTGCAGGGATATTCAGAACCCCAAGGCTTTTAGTCCTGACACATACAAGTCTTTAATTGTTAGGGTGTTCATGTGGTGATCTGGGTTTAGGCTTGTCCGCCTGGTGAACGGAACTGCCCTGACCATGTTCAAATGTCAGACAAAGCACATGGACAGAGTTTGTCCATTTTAAACATTTTATCTGTGTTTACAGACACAGGTGTTTGGGCACCTTCCAGCAGCTTATAATGTTGGCAGGTGCCCAAACACCTGTGTCTGTAAACAGGTGTTTGGGCACCTGTCAGCAGCTTATAATGTTGGCAATACATAATATGGGTGGGGGTGGTTACAATACATAATCCACGGTGAGTGGCGTTCCCATTCACATTTGACTATTTCCTGTATTCATTCATACGAGGATTATTATTTTGCACATGAATTAACTATGAATTAACTACAGGTATGCAGTAGTACAGTAAACATATGTGAAGGTTTGTTACAGTAAAAATGTACGGACCTCTGTAATACTCGGGGACTACCCCACATCCTTCACAACATTTCATGCTAATGTACATACTATTATTCTGTGAACTTTCGAAGTTTGTGAGAGCAGTATTTAAATCTGTCCCTATTTGTCCACCCATCATTTTAGGCTTTGTCCAGATTTTGTTGCTGTAATAGGTTGAGAGGTGGTGTCGGTATGTGATTGAGTTGAATATATACTGTTGATAATTCAGTGGGGAGTAGGGTTACCACCTGTTCCTCTTTGCGAGGGGAAGTCCCACTTTGGACAGTTGTGTCCTGTGATGAAACCTAAGACATGGCAAATGTCCTGTGATTTTTAGACAAAAGTATATTTCTTATTTTCTTTAATAGTTGCATGATACAGGTATTTTGTATCTGAAACACATAACTATTATTTGGGATAGCATAAGCAATTCAAATGCTATGAAATAAGCTTTTATCTTGGCAAACAAGTGTAATTCTGTCCTTTGCACTGGCCGGGGGTATGTTTTATCCTGCAAATTCTCACATTTCTACAAAGGATGTCCCACCTTGGGCATCTGAACAGGTGGCAACCCTAGTGGGGAGACCTGCATGGTGGACAGGTGTTCCATCCTGCGTAGTATGTTTTGCATGTCTGTCTAGAAACTGAACAGTACCGTGACTACACATACATGTTTTGTCCAGATGTGTACAGTACTAGACACCGTGGCGTGTAAACAACTCTGAGGTTTCAACAGGTTACTTATCCCATGCGGGATGTACACACATTTTGCCAAAACATGAACGCGCGGGCATTTGGATTTACGTAACTGTGATGGGATGTTTACAAACGTGGGATACATATTTGCAATCCTGACACTGCCTAGGACGATACTTCCTACTACATATGGGGAATACTCGCTATGTGTAGGTGTACGGCTGCACAAGGCTGGTAGCTGGATTTGATGGACATTCGGACATGGGTGCGGGTTATGTGCTATACAGGGGTTGTTGCGTATTGCATTTGCATGCATGGGTTCTGCATTTGGATGTCCCGGTTCCGCATATAGCATCCTATGTGTATGTGCCGGTTACCTTCCTGTTCATGTGTATAGCACATTTTAATATTCATATGTTTGTGTGAGTTTGGTATACAATTCGGACTGTCAAGTTTCTTTACGGTTGTTATATGGCCACAACTGCTCAGCTGTGTACTATCACTACCACTGTGGGACTGCTGGTGACCCTGCCCATGGGGCTAGACGTGTGTATTGGCGGCGCGCTGACATGATGCGCTTCACTTCCACTGGGTATAACTACTTTCAGTGCAGTACATTACGGACACACGATTTTAAATATCATTTGTTCCATGGACGGAAACTCATATTGTGTTGCGTGCATTTCTGTTTGGTTCTCAATTTTGTGTGGCCAGGAACTGTCTTACATGCTTTGCATACGTTTCATTATCCACGGACACTGATAGGTGCGATTACTATTGCAGGCAGACTATAATATTCAGCAGTTTAGGTTGCTCATCGACAGCCGACATTGACACGCCTCCGGGCGCAGCTTAGTAATGCCCCATGCACTCACGCACGTGTCCTATGCACATGGATGTGGTGGCAGCGCACCTTCATTAATATGCATATGGCGCTACTACACCATATATACGCCGCACGGCTGGCGCAGGCCTTACACCGGCCTTGCGCCGAGCTTCATGAATCCGGGGGAAAATGCCAACCAAAAGGAAGTTAGTTAAAATGTAAGCATAGAAAAACAATGCCCTTTAAGATGGCTTTTGTGCAATTAAATTGATTTATCTTGAGTCTATAAATAGAAACTGGAATGCAAACCTAGAGCCATCTCTCAGAGAAATCCATGCAGAAGTTCTGAAATAAAATTTTAACATGATTTCAGTTACTCGGCAGACTGATAAATCTGGAAAGATTCATGCATGTGCATGAAAGCATCATATTGCAGTATATTCCAACTGACAGACAGCACTGAAATTAACTTCATAATGTACATTTCTATGATAATACTCTAAGAAGAAAGAAAGATGAATAAGAACCACTTCTTTTGGTTGCAAAATGCTGCTTAGTACAAATTCAACGGATAACATTAAAGCCTTATGAAATTTTGTGGGAAAAGCATTTTGCTGGGTCGGATTTTTTGGCTTCAGTGGTACATAAAGTGTGATTTTTATTTCTGTCTGATACTTTTCTACATTAATAGGAAATTTGACTCTACCCCTGTGGAAAAAACATTTATGTTGGAGAGAAAAGCATTTTATGACTCATACAAGATGTGTTATGCTATTTCAAAAACTTTGTTCCATTAACAGTGAAATAGAATCTGTATAGCAATAAATACTCATATTTGTAATAGTTAGAGACCTACACCAAGTCTAATACATTCCTTAGTGTAACAGATGTCATTCCAGTTTTATTTTTCTCTGTTCAAATTCATTTACCAGGAAGGATATGAATTGTAGGCTGGATTCATAAAAGTTACCACAAAGTGTACATTATGTGCCACTTTGTGTACACTTTGCATACACTTTGCATACACTTTCTGAATTCCTGAATAACAGTAGCACAGTGCTTATGCTGTGCATTCCCTCAGAAAGGATACACCAAGGGTACATATAGTGTAGCATTTCTGGCAACCTTTTTGAATCCTGCCTGTTATGTACTACTCATGATCATCAAATTCATGAGGTTTTGACACAAGATCTAAACCTTAGAATTTATTTCAAGTAGATTAGAACTGTGTTTCCTTTAGAAGTGCAAGTGTTTTTTTCGTTTTGAATTATTTTGGTTATTTGGATGCCCTGGCATTTAAGAATTATACTGTTTTATAAAGGACATTTATCAGTCAAAAGGGAAATGCAGAAAAAAGTCCCAACTGAGTATTTTAAGAATTAATTTTTTCCTTATAAAGGGGTGTGGTATATTTTCTTCATGTATGCCATCCATTTATTTAAACAGCATTCCATGAGTAATTTTATCTCTCACCGTATCAAATATTTACAGTTCCTTACAAAACTCATTTTCTAATGGGCTTAGCTTAGTTATCCCATCTGAGGCAGGTCAGACCATGTGGCATAGTATCTTAAGATAACAAAACAAATTATGAATAAGTGGGTTACAATATCATGGTCCTGTAGTGCATGGAATAACAGGGGGGGTTTATTGTTTACAGACAATAAAAATAGTTGCATCTGTGCTCTAGGGGAAGGCAATTTCTGTCTTTCGCACTCTCCTAATGAGAAGGACAATTGGCTTTGTTATATTGTGCACATGGAACAGATGTTAAGGTATTGTCCTTATATACTATAACTGGGAAGTCAGTATCCCAAAGGGAATTACATTGTTTGAACATGGAGGATAATTGTCTGGAACATCATGTATACAATATCTGTTTGCCTTTGTTTTCATAAGAAGATAGCATGTTGAAGATATATCTAGAAATAGACTGCATTTAACCTTTAACTAATTTATGAGCCCTTTAGTATGTTGTTTGTCTTCCGTGTGTTTATTTAGAAGTATTAATTAACTGAAATTATTTAAGTTGTAATAGGTCATGTATTAGTTTTATCATAATTTTCATGGTACAGTAATAAATCATTATGTTTATTATGGTGGGGTAACTGAGTAAAACATAGCCATAAGTAAGCAACATGATGGAGTACAACATAGCCATATGTAAGCACTATGACAGAGTACAACATAACCATATGTAAGCACCGTGGCAGAGTACAACATAGCCATATGTAAGCACTGTGACAGAGTACAACATAGCCATATGTAAGCACTGTGCGGAGTACAACATAGCCATATGTAAGCACAGTGACAGACTATAATATAGCCATATGTAAGTGCTTTGACAGAGTACAACATAGCCATAAGTAAGCACCATAATGGAGTACAACATAGCCATATGTAAGCACCATGAGAGAGTACAACATAGCCATATGTAAGCACTGTAACCAAATACAACATAGCCATATGCAAGCACTGTGAAATAGTACAACATAGCCAGATGTAAGCACCGTGGCAGAGTACAACATAGCCATATGTAAGCACTGCGAAAGAGTACAACATAGCCAGATGTAAGCACTGTGGCAGAGTACAACATAGCCATATGTAAGCACAGTGACAGAGTACAACATAGCCATATGTAAGCACTGTGCGGAGTACAACATAGCCATATGTAAGCACAGTGACAGACTATAATATAGCCATATGTAAGCGCTTTGACAGAGTACAACATAGCCATAAGTAAGCACCATAATGGAGTACAACATAGCCATATGTAAGCACCATGAGAGAGTACAACATAGCCATATGTAAGCACTGTAACCAAATACAACATAGCCATATGCAAGCACTGTGAAAGAGTACAACATAGCCAGATGTAAGCACCGTGGCAGAGTACAACATAGCCATATGTAAGCACTGTAACCAAATACAACATAGCCATATGCAAGCACTGTGAAAGAGTACAACATAGCCAGATGTAAGCACTGTGGCAGAGTACAACATAGCCATATGTAAGCACAGTGACAGAGTACAACATAGCCATATGTAAGCACTGTGCAGAGTACAACATAGCCATATGTAAGCACTGTAACCAAATACAACATAGCCATATGCAAGCACTGTGAAAGAGTACAACATAGCCAGATGTAAGCACGGTGGCAGAGTACAACATAGCCATATGTAAGCACAGTGACAGAGTAAAACATAGCCGTATGTAAGCACTGTGCGGAGTACAACATAGCCATATGTAAGCACCATGACAGAGTATAATATAGCCATATGTAAACATCATGTGGGGTACAACATAGCCATATGTAAGCACAGTGACAGAGTATAATATATCCGTATGTAAGCACCATGATAGAGTACGACATAGCAATATGCACCTCAGACAATGGCAAATTATTTATACTCAGAATGACCATATATCTTAATGTAAAATTAAATTCTGCATGAAATGTTTATTTCACCTGCTTTAGAAAATGCTTTTGTCTACTGACAAGCATAATGAGGGAATGAGATGTACCGCATGGTAACTACTGAGAATTCCTAAGACATAAAGTGTGGTGATATGCCCATACTCATGAACATACTGTGTAGTCTCATTAATGGGCTTTGCATGGTAGGGGTATTGACTCGGTATCATAACAGGACAATTCAGAAAAAGGAAACTACCCTAGTGTCACACTATGTGCAGGAGGACTAAGATGGCAGGAAGTGTTTGTTCACAATGAACTGTGCTTTTTATTCTTTGCACAGATTAACTACAGTTGTTGTGTATTTTGGCTTTTTCTGGTTAGGGGTTGCCACAGTGGAACTCTGGTCTGCTAATGATTGGCAGTAGATTTTTACATGCCAAGTTGCTGGCCCTGATGTACAACCTTCAACGAAGGTACGCCCATTCATGCATGTCTCCACACAGAAGATGCTCTAGCTGAGAATCAAACAGAACACCGTTTTACTGTGAGGCGACAATGCTACTGCAGCACCACCACAGCAGTAACATTCTGAAAAGTATATACAGAGTTTAAATGTAGACAAGTTCGAAAGTTGTGTCAGTAAAATTGTATACTTTGTACCTGTTATAATGTTTACTACAGGTTTTACAGCTCATTAATTAAGATAAATGAATAGCCATTTATATCACAGTATAACAGCAAGTGTGGATAAAGTTACAAGAATAAAGGCAAAGAAAACTATAGTATAGATTTAAAAGACACAGCAGAAACTGAATATTATACTTGCTGACTAGAACCACCTCTGCCTGGTGTTGCCCAGTATTGCCAACAGGTGATTTATAAATGTGTCCACCACTGTTGACATGACTGCAGAATGACTGACATTGCCATACTGTACAGCTACAGTTCTTATTGGTGAGAGCTCAGCTGTGTCACTGGCTTGAGGTTAGCCAGGTGTGGCTGTAGCGGTGTGGTTGAATACTCTACAGGTAATACTGGGATGCTTCTTTTCACTTGATTAATTTTTCTTAGGGTTCAGGGGACATCTTTCTAGGGAATGGTAATGCTATTGCTTACTTGCCTTATTCTAAACAACACACCACCATTTCTTGGATTGTGGGCTCCAGGCAGCTATATATTATGTGGAATGTCTACCACTGCCCCACCCTAAATCCCTATCTGTACTCCACATGACCTGAATCTCTATTTGTATACTAACTGTATATGTGGACTCCTCTAGGCATGGCCTTGTAAATGTGGTCACGCCAAGCTTCACAGATCCCATTATCAGTCTTGCATGGCACTGGCATGTGGCTTAAAACATATACTGCCCTGTGCAATTGCAGACCATATTTAGGAAAACACCCTATGATCAATATCTGTGTTTATATGGGATAGAATATTCAAAGCAAGTAGATTTCATTTAAAAGAATATTTTCACAACAGCTGAAGACTGGATTTACAAATCAGCACAACGTAGCAAACAATTCTCCTTTCTGTAAAAGCACTGTACTCTTCTAAATGATACCACTGATAAAGAAAAAATTATAGCAAGTAGACAGAACATTCCTAAAGTGCTATTTATCCCCCAGGTTTCTGTCAGCATTACTTTTCCTGTCTTATATAACATGTACTTGGGTCTATATCACTTTGTTGAATCACAAATCAGTGAATACCTCTTTGTTGAACACCTATTTGGGTATCCCATCTGCAGCTGATAATCATCAAACGGACTTTTCTGTGAAATTTTTCCAATGGCAACCCAGTGCTAGGCCACCATCTGGATTATGCCCTTTTCCCCACTGTAGTGCAATCTCAGAGTTGATATATTTAACTGGGGGGGGTGGGGAGGTGTAGCCCCCACCTGGGTAGGTGTTACATTTTATGATTTTTGTTCACAGTTGCTAGTGTGGCCTACCATTGGTTTGCCCTAGGAAAACTTTCACTATAAAGTCCATTCGATGATTTGCAGCTTCGATAAATAGGTGTTCAACGAAGAGGTGTTCACTGGTTTGTGATTCAGCAAAGTGATATAGACCCCACATGCTTAGAATATAGCTTTGCAACAATATAATTGAGAACAATTAACTCAGGTAAGATTTGAAAGAACAGTCTCCCCAGGATTCATGAAGCTCAGCGCAAGGCCGGCGTTAGGCTTGCGCCGACCATGTGGCATGAAGATGGCACAGTAGCGCCAAATGCATATTAATGAAGGCACATTGCCGCCACAGCCACGTGCATAGGAAAGGAGCGCGAGTGCATAGGGCGTGTCGAAGTGCTGCACGGAGGCGTGGAAATGTCAGCTGTTGACGTGCAACCTAAAATGCTTGCATATAACAATTTGCAAGCAATAGTAATCACATCTGTCAGTGTCCATAGATACTGAAACACATGCAAAGCATGCAAGACAGTTCCTGCGAACACAAAATGAAGAAGCAAACACAAATGTACGGTAGGGAATAACGGGTCCCTATCCCACAAACAATTGACATTGAAAACCGTGTGCCCATAGTCCAATGCAGTGTAGATAGTTATACCAAGTGGAAGTGAAACGCATCATATGTTAGCGTGCCACCAATAGGTACGTCCAGCCCAATGGTCAGGGTCACTAGCTGACCCATATTGTGAGGGAGGGTACACAGCTGGGCAGATGTGTCCATAACAAAAAACACGATAAGTGTAAATATCTAGCAACCGTATGACTACATTATATCCCACAATGCATGTGACAGTCACATACAATAGGTATGTCCATATTTCACATACCAAATGAGACAGGAAATAGAATAAGCATGTAAACGAAATAGAAGGAGCATATAAACTGCTACAACAATAAGGCAACATGTAGGCTGAAAGGAACAGTATTATCTGTATCGTTGACTGTGGGTACGTGTTGTCCAGTACATTCGGATATGTGTCTGGAATATATCCCATCCTGGACATAGGAAAAAGTGGCATCCTACCAATGATTAGAACAGTTGGCCAAAATCCGCACATCAGCGGTCCAAGCCGAACTTGTCAGGATGTGTCACAGTTGAACGGGTATTACCCGGGTATACCAACCATGTCATGAAAGTTAAATATGGGCATGTACCTATGTGTATGAGGTATAGCATGTAGAAAGTCAAACATGGTAGGGTAGTCTACACAACCATACAGGTACCTGACATATGTAGGGTATGCAATGTGTTACCTTGACCGTGTCATGGGCCATCAACCAAAACAGTGATGGATGGAGTGTCAGGAATATGTGTGTGGGGGGGATGGGTAATGGTATAATCCTCCAAGGCAAAACTATGTCGTATGCAGAATAGGTGAACCGGAGGTGTATGAGGGAGCAGCGGGTGAAGCAGAAAGAAACACAAAAACATGTATACACATCTGCAATACAACCAGACAGGCCATACTGTAGAATACAATCCCACAAACATATGAATATTAAAATGTGCGATACAAATGTGCAGACATGTCACCGGCACATACCCACAGATTGGTCCTGATGGAACTGGCAATATCAAATGCAACACACCTGGATGCATAATGGACTACCCAGCATCCCCTCCACAGCACACAACCCACCCCCATAACTGAACGTCCACCAAATCCGGCCATACTTGGCCTACTAGTTTGGTGCAGCCAAATCTACACATAGTGACCACTATGCATATGTAGCAGGTAGTGTCACCCTAGGCAGTTTCAGAATTGCAAACTATGCATCCCTTGCATGTAAAACCCCCAGCACATTTTTGTAATGCCAGAAGAATGTTCGGTATTGGTCTTGTTTTGGTCTTGTTACATTTTTGGGATATCCCTCATGGGATAAGTAACCTGTGTAAACATTAGAATGGGTATGAAGACACGATGCCCAATCCTGTAGATATCTGGATACAAGTTGGAATGTGCAGAAGTGGTGCACGAGACTGTCCAGCCCTAGATGGTCATGCAGAACTTACTACCCAGGATCAAACACCTGCCCATGATGCACGTGTCCCGACACAAATAATCGAGAGAATATATTGCACACATTCGCATAGTGGCACATGGTATAAGGGTGATGAAGGCACTGATGTAAACAGGATACCCCCTGATCCACTGTGTGAGGGACAATTAATGTCTGTGTAGGTGTGACCTGACCAACAATGATAGAATGCCAAATGTCCTGTGATTGTAGGAAATAACTATGTACCATACTGCATGTAACAGTTGCCTAAAGCGGTCACATCAGGATAGAATAAATGTAATTCATACAAGAAACAGGCAAACAACAAAAGTGCCAAAGGTATAGGCTCACAGCTAGGAAACAAATGAATGTTCTAAACCTGCCCTGACTGTGGCTATGTGTTGGCCAAAACAATCTGGTGTCCCTCTTTGGACAGTTATGTCCTGACAAAATATGTTAAAAATTGCAAATGTCCTGAGATTGTAGGGCATAATTATGCCCCATATGTTATGTAATAGATGCATAAAATAATTATTTCTGTATCTAAAATACCTAAATGTTACAAGAAACAGAATAAGCAACTAAACCGCTACAACAATAGGCTTTTATGTAGGCAAATAAGTAAAGTTCTATCCTTTGTACTGACCGTGGGTATGTGTCGGCCTGTAAAATCTGATGTGTGTTCCGAAAATGTCCCATCTTGGCCATTTGAAAAGGTGTCACCCCTAATCCCCAGAATACATCCCAACCTGTACATATGACAATGTCAAATGCTACCAATGGTCAGAGCATTCGCACAATAACTGGCCAGCCTCTTAACCACTCACAAAGCCAGTGACCTTTGGAGGACAGGTGTTGAATGAGAATGACTACTTACAACAATGAAGAGTAAATGCAGAAAATTAGTAGTATTAAGAATCTGTCAACACGTTCCAAGTTAATAGTACTAATATGGTAGAAGTGTCCATGATTGTCCCTGAGTTGTCATAGCCTTGTCACTGTAGAAATGAGTCTGTGAGTATCACAGAGGTCCATACACGTAAGTACACCAACCAACTGTCACATCTGTTGACAGGACTATTGCATACCTGTAGTGAATTTATAACTGATGTCCAGAATAATATTCATTGTATCTATAAATTAATGAAATAGTCAAATGGGAAGGGAAACACGTGGAAACCCTCCCCAACATACATTATGTAGTGAAACCACTCCCCGCCCTATATTATGTAGCGCCAACCTAATAATGTGGTCAGAGGTGCCCAAACACTTACATCTGTAAACACAGGTTGAATGTTAAAAAATTGGACTAACTCTGTCCATGTGCTACGTCTGATCTTTGAACAGTGCCAGGACAGCTCTAGTCACCAATTGGCTGAGCCTAAACCCAAACCAGCACATGAACACCCTAACAATCAAACATGCCTATGTGCAAGGACTATAAGCGTAGGAGTTCTAAATATCCTTGGAGTGAGTAGACATGCAGCACAGGTCCAGAGAAGTAGGAAACAGGGAATGTCCTAAGTGTAGTACTGCAGTTTTCACAGCAGGAGAATGGATGCCTGCTATGTAAGGGAAGCGGTGAGGCTTATGTCAGAGTAGCTATGAACCATGGGTATACATATAAATGAGCCAGAACAACAATAGTGTAGTGGTTACAGCATCCGCCCAATGTAAAGGCATTCCCAGTTCAAGTACGACTATAGCACATATTAATTGTGTAATGAATGCCTCTGTGCTGTAAAGCCAACATTTATAAATGGAAAGGTGACCGCGTTCGCATGGGTCCGTTAACCGGATTCCATCAAAGTGGTACTTTCATAAGGAATAAGGCACATGTAATCCCAAAGAAGTGCCTGTAAACACATGTAACTCAGAATAAGTAGATGCAAGTGCGCCTGCATGGGTGTACGCAGCTATTAGCATAGCAAATGTATGTTGTCTTGTACAGCTGTAACTTTTATATATATAGACAGATAGATGATAGATGACAGACATAACAGAAATATGCAATTATATATCTACATATATATCTATATATACACATATATACATAAATATATATATATATATATATATATATATATATATATATATCTATATATGGTTCTACCTCAGTTAGATGACACGCCGGAACATCGACATGGAAATCGCGAGCCCCAGAAGATTGACAGTTCAGAAGACCGATGCGACGGGCCCCAGAAGATCGACAGTTCAGAAGACCGACCCGACGGATGAAAGCACTGACGCCGAGGATGCCGACATGGGAAAAGGCTGTGTAAGTATGCGGTAGTGACGGACGTTAGGGTGCGAGTAAGGTAAGCGTGGATATTGACGGTCTGTGGGGATAAGGGTGGGTTAAGTGAGTTAGGGTTAGGGAGCAGGTCAGGTAAGTGTGCGGTAGTGATTGTGTTTGGGTTAGGGGTGGGTTAAGTGAGTTAGGGTTAGGGAGCGGGTCAGGTAAGTGTGCGGTAGTGATTGTGTTTGGGTTAGGGGCGGGATAAGTGAGTTAGGGTTAGGGACAGGGTCAGGTAAGTGTGTGGTAGTGATTGTGTTTGGGTTAGGGGCGGGATAAGTGAGTTAGGGTTAGGGAGTGGGTCAGGTAAGTGTGCTGTAGTGACGGACCTTAGGGTTAGGGTTTGGGTTAGGGTTGTAGGTAGTTGTGTATGTGAGGTTTAGTGTGGGTTTGTAGGGATTTTGGTGTGCTTGTGTTGTGTATGTGGTTTTTGGACAGGGAATGTGTTTTGTTTGTTGATTGTTGTGATTGTAGTGTGTGCAGTGTATGAGGTTTCGAGTTTGTGTACCGTCGGTTATTTCGTTGTCGGGCATGTGGGGTTCGTGTTTTGTACTGTCGGTTATGTGGTTTGTGATTGCGTTGTCGGTGTTTTGGGGTTTCGTTTATGTCAGGTAGAACCATATATAGATATATATATATATATATATATATATATATATATATATATATATATATATATATACACACACATATATATATATATATATATATATATATATATATATATATATATATATATATATATATATATATATATATATATACATATATATATATATATATATATATATATATATATATATATATACATCCATGAGCAGAACAGAGTTCTGCTGTGACAACCCCAAACCGGGAAAAGTAGGAAGACACAACTACATGAAGACAACAATATGTTGACGTACAGTCACAGTAACACAAACACTCATCCTATCAACAGTAATAATATGAATGTGCACAGAAACAAACATAGTAGCAGGAATAATAGGCTGTGCATATGAGTAATAGGTCGATTTACACTGTATCACATCCCAGTTAGCAGCGGCACCCGAGACATGAAAAACGTATGACATCTGTCTGCTGTATAACATGCAATATACTGATCACAAGTTCACTGGAGTGAAGTGTCAGTGTCGTAATGACTAAGGCAATAGTATGCTGTTGAAGCAGAGATAAAACCCAATATGCATGTGTAAGTGTCTGAAAAATATATTGAACTCTCTCTGCTTACTGCTTCTTACTGCTTGCTCTTGCTGTGGGATTTGAAGTCTTCTTAAGACACTCAGTCTTGCTGGCTGGAATCAAAGTCTGGTTATAATTGCATTCACAGTCTGTTGCATACAGAAACTTGCAGAATATACACTGATACAGCATCTGACTTTAAGAGCAGTAACCAATAATTTTTATAATAAACCAAACCGGACAAATGTTGCAGCTTAAAAGTACTGTTCCAACTTTACTTCTCATATAGTACACATGATGTGAGAGATATAACATTTACCTCAGAACACCAAATGTGTCCCTACCATACCCCTAACAACTAGATTTAAAACAGACTTTTTATATATATTTTAGTTAAACTCACACCCTCTAGGTTTTGGAAAGATACTGCCTTGATGACGCAAATGCTAAAACATCTGTTCTTGTGCAAATGATGATAAGTAAACTGTCTTCAAGAAAACGCCTTGTGGATTAGAAAAGCACATTTTTAAACTTTCTTAGAAAAACATGTCCTGTTGTCCAGTGAAAGCAGATTACATTCTTGTCATGTCTGTAAGAAGTTCAGCTTTCTTGATGTGTGTGTGTATTTTTTAAGCCACAGTCATTTAGTATGGTTGCTGATCACATATTACTAAACTCTGTTTCTGCATTTAAGCAAGCTTTTTCTTTCAGCATATTTAGAACATAATTAATTTAAATTCATAATATCTAACAATTCCCTCTGTTTTTAAACATACTCAAAACATTTTATACTGATATGTATTTTTTATCACATTATATAGTCTTTTGATGCAACAAATCAAAATGCAATTTTACATAGTTAATACAGTGATAAAGTATTGCTGCCAAACTGAATGTATTTAACAACTTTTTCTTTTGCAGACCATTCTGTGAAATTATTTTATCAGTTATGAGCTGTGTCTGCTTTAGTTTAACTTGATTAATTTATTCCTTTGCAATTACAGAATTTAATTTATGACTTAGAACTGTTTCATTAACTCTTTGCAACTTGTTGAATTAACTATAAGACAAGAACCATGTGCTACTGCAAGCATTTATACACTACTGAAAATATACAGTTTCAATGTCATTTTAACCATAACATTGTGGTCATGTCTTTGAACTGCCCATTAACATCTTGGTAAAGTAGTGAACTGGGCTTAGATAATAAATATTTGAAAGCAATTATTTTACTTGGGTAAAACCAGTGATATTACAACTTGACAAATTACTTTTAAACTTATTACAATGTATTCTGTACAGTATGTATTTACACAGACTGTTTGCTATTCATGCATTTCAATTTAGCAGCTATCCTGAACCCAATTTTTTAAAACATGGTTTTTCACACATATTCATTGCTAGGCATTAATTTAATTTGTACTAAATTCTTCTGTATTTGTACATACAAAGACTATAAAGTAAATTTAGTCTAATCTTACAAATTTAATAGCATTAATATTAAGCAAAATCTTGGAAAATGTTTATGTCTCTTTAGAAATATCTAGTGGAATTGGCACCAAATGCATATGTCCTGTTATTTTAAACTACATACTCAGCAATTAAAAATATTCAAGCTTTTTTATACCAACATTGTCTTGTCAAAAACATATTAAAAAATAGTGTCCAATCTTGTTCAGTTTTTTTACATATCTTTACTCTCTCTTGTATAGCTGTTATCAATTTTAAGCCATCTCTTGTTTTTTTTAAACTATCTCTTGTATAACTTTACAGTTTAACAGGTTGTAAATACAATTTAATACTAAACAATACAATGACCATTATGATAGCTATTAACAACTTGTAAAATATCTTATCCTGTCAGGTTTAATCTGTTTACCAATATTTCTAATGCACTAATACCTGTTTTTCCCTCCCCCTGAAATAGTATTGTTAAGAAGGAACAATATATTATTTCTGCTCTGTGGCTTTATTTCAGACCCTTTTGCAACACATACTGCTCACACAGTGTGTAAAACTGATAAAGTACCCCTCCCCCCTGCAGAACTGCAGTATTGTTTATCTGCTTTATAATATATGTCAGCCCAACACTTTGGTTATACATTTGCTTTATTAGGTTACCAAACTATAGACCTTTGTCTGATTTGATCATCTTTTCTGTTGCCTTTGCTGTCTATTTCTACTAGTAGTAGTTATTTGTACCCTCCTGTATACTTTATTTGGACTGTATGTATACTATAACCCATCTGGCTATACTTGATGTAAATAAGGTTTTTTGTTTTTTGTTTTTTATCAGTGACATATATGCACAGTTGTGATGTTTTATTATAATTACCAAATAGTGTTGCATGTGAACATTTTAACAATTATGTTTTAATAACAACAAATTTTTAGAAAAACTCAAGCCACTTGTCTGGCAGTCTTGTTTCTTATCTTATCTGTTCAACATTTCCTGTAACTATTCATCCAGTCTAGGAAGGTCTGAGCTCACATTTCAGTTAACCCTTTTTAGCATTTTTCCTTTAATCCTATATATTTTTTTACTTTTGATTTCAGTATTTTTTTATTTATTTAACTGTTCTGACATTCATTTTAAAAAGACTGTTTGACTAATACCATCCGCGATTTTATTTCTTTTTAAAATTCAGAACTTTAACTGTTTGGTGTTACTATATAATTATAAAAAAATTGTGAAAAACAAAATAGATATTAGCTTAACAAACACATTTATATATTTACATTATTTATATTTGCTGTTGTCTGCCTGTTATTCTTGTGCATTGTATAAAAAGAAAATACATGCATGTCATTCTTGTGACTTTAAATCATTATTCTTATTAACTATTTTTATTTAATTTGTATACATTAGAACTGTTTTGTTTACCTTTTGACTATGCAATGAGAATGGCAGTCATATGCTCTACTTTACTTTAGTACTGATAAATATATTGCTTTAATTGAATGGAAGTTTTAAACATTTGAGAATGATTTGTCAGATCCTATCATCCTACCATGTAAGCCTAACCATTTTCAAAACACAAACATATTATAAAATATATTTCTTTTGCACAGATCAACTGTAGTTTCCTACTCTTTCCCAATGTATGAAGGAAGTCAGTCTCTGTCAGTTCAGCTAATCTATTTTCTTCATCTTGTAACTGTTTAAGAGTCTCCTCATGGTCTGCCTGATATGTCTCAGGAACCTGTTCTGCTGAATCTGAAACACCTATGCACTTTTGAAAAAATGTTTGTATAACTTGTCTAAACTTCCTGAACTCATTGTGTCTCTTTTTTAGAAGTTTACTACATTTTTTGTAACAAAATGTACTAGTGGTTCTATCAGTAACTGATTTGACTCACATGTGGTGACAGGACATAACTGTTCAACATCTGAATATAATGGAAACACCTTAGCCTTAGTTAATTCTTTATCATGAACAGATCTGTCTTCACAGTCTATTGTTTTAGCAACATCATGTAATACTTTTTTATGACATAATACACAAAATGCAGTTTTTGTTGAATCACACAATAAACATTTGTCATATTTCACATGGTTTTCTTTGAGATACCAGTTAAATATTGTAATACATTTGCATAATGCCTTACTATCAACCTGCCCTAATAAGGTTTTACATTTACTAATATACTGTGTATACCAACATTGCAATTTACTATCCATACTGTCTAATTAAACATCCAAACTATCGAATAGCAACCATACTAAAAAATGTGACGTAGAAAAAAGTCTTACCAGTGAGCAAGAAAACAGGTGATCAGGCTGTTGTTGCAGATGGCTGGAAATTTTTCAAAGTCACTTGAGAAGCTGGGAAAGCACAACAGGCAGTGGACTGTTGGGCTAGTGGATATCCCCCTTTTCTTTAGTGAAATTTGGCACTGCGACTGGAACTTCTGTCTCACTCCGGATGTAGACGTCTAAAAAACTTTACTACTGCAAGCTGCATAAACTGGAATACTTCTGTTCAGAATTGACACATACGTACAAATGTTAGTTACTGCAATTTAACTGAAGTAACCCTCTGCAGGGCTTACCATCACTCCCCCTGTGGTTGAATGCAGAGTGTAGGTTCAGATGCAGGCTAGCTTGCCATTGAAAAAATATATGGTGCTAGTCACTCAGTTGCCTCGCCATTGAAAAAATTATATTTAGATCTCTCTACTTACTGCTTCTTACTGCTTGCTCTTGCTGTGGGATTTGAAGTCTTCTTAAGACACTCAGTCTTGCTGGCTGGAATCAAAGTCTGGTTATAATTGCATTCACAGTCTGTTGCATACAGAAACTTGCAGAATATACACTGATACAGCATCTGACTTTAAGAGCAGTAACCAATAACTTTTATAATAAACCAAACCGGACAAATGTTGCAGCTTAAAAGTACTGTTCCAACTTTACTTCTCATATAGTACAGATGATGTGAGAGATATAACATTTACCTCAGAACACCAAATGTGTCCCTACCATACCCCTAACAACTAGATTTAATACAGACTTTTTATACATATTTTAGTTAAACTCACACCATCTAGGTTTTGGAAAGATACTGCCTTGATGACGCAAATGCTAACACATTTGTTCTTGTGCAAATGATGATAAGTAAACTGTCTTCAAGAAAACGCCTTGTGGATTAGAAAAGCACATTTTTAAACTTTCTTAGAAAAGCATGTCCTGTTGTCCAGTGAAAGCAGATTACATTCTTGTCATGTCTGTAAGAAGTTCAGCTTTCTTGATGTGTGTGTGTATTTTTTAAGCCACAGTCATTTAGTATGGTTGCTGATCACATATTACTAAACTCTGTTTCTGCATTTAAGCAAGCTTTTTCTTTCAGCATATTTAGAACATAATTAATTTAAATTCATAATATCTAACAGTGTCCATGTCCGGGAAATGTATAGGTTAATGGACACAAAGATGTATATATAGATAAAAACGTATATATACATATATCTATATTAATTTACATACACATATATATTCATACATATACATATATATATATATATATATATATATATATATATATATATATACACACAAGGATATACTATGGATACATATAGATATATATATATATATATATATATATATATATATATATACACAAACAACAGTTATTGATATATACACATACACACAAAACAAAATATATATGTCAGTGTAGATATACACGTACATAAATATGTTACTTCACAGCAATTAGGGGTAACATATTTACAGCCTGGGCATATGTGACTGGGAGGTCCAATAAATAAACTTTGTACCCCCCACATTGCCCAGCTAGGCTGGACAGACATACAGACAGGCAATACAGATCAATACACTGCCGCTGTCCAAAACACCGGTAGGAAAGTACCAGTGGGAGTGATCTGCAAGGTCTACACTTTAAACATGGATAACGGTGTCCCTTGCGGGACCCCAAAAATTCAGGGTACGTGTGAATCTGCTGACAATGATATGAACAGGATGTAGGTGTACATGGAACAGTAGGTTGTGGAAGTGTGATAATACATGGGTTGACAAAATGTACGACATGTGTCCTGAGATGGGGAGAGTGGGCAATGTGTAGGGGTGTGCTCATACCCCAGCTGTGCTCACAGAAATTATTTGTCATGACTGCTGTAGAGGGGTGCCAGGTAGGTGGACCATGGGTATGCAATAATGGGCTTAAGTGTGCAGGTGCTGGTTGGCAGAGATGTAGTATGCTCGCCCAGTGGAAGGCATTAATATTCCTATGTGGGCATAGCATACGCCTACACCTCCCAAACCTGAAGAGCACATCTACCGGATAGTCTGTAAACCATCGGGGGAATACACAGAGACCAAATCAGTGCCGTGTACCCGATTAGCATGGACGTCCATAGTTATGTATCAGAATGTAACAACGTCCAACTAAACACTTCCAGAACTAGTGATATTAGGTGAACAGGTGGTGGAATACAGGTAATGACAGATGACAACATGTATGAGTCATAAGCAGCATGTACCTCAACAAACAAGAATGACTACATATGCTCTGTGACTGTAAATGTGTCTGGTTAATAGAACCAATCATCTAAGTATGTCCCACAGGGTGTTATGCATTGTTCCTGATACAGTGTTCATTCACACCCATTGGTATGTGAGTTCTGCTACTGACGGAAAGTGCATAATTTGCTGACCACCTTAGGTAGATGATAGCATTCAGAAGTGGTTCAACACCCGTACGCCTGTGAGGGACACACCCATCTGGGCAGTTGTGTCCTGCAAAATGACAGTTATGGCACATGGCCTGTGAGTTCTGGAATGGAGGCTATATAGTGTGTGTAGTGGTGTCAGACATTAATTTGTTGTATCAGAAACAGCTACATGTAATAGGAAACAGTATTATCAATTATAATGCTACATGAATAACCTTAACGTATGCAAACTGTGGAAGTCATCCATTTACTACTGGCTGTGGGTATGTGTTGCCTTGACACATGTGATAGCTCTACATATATGGTCTATAGGGCCGCCACCATTCTGAATGGCCAAAGTGGATCCTGCTCTGTAGAAATGTCAGACGTACCAGGGCAGAACATACCTACCGCCATGCATAGTACAGAAATATACATATTGGCACAAATCAAAACGTAGTCTACCAGAAGTAAAGTTTCATATGCTACTACATATGACATATCGACATGTCAGGTATACAAGACTTGTAACAAGCAACCAGTACAGACACGTACAACATGAGAATGTCCCCTAATCAGGACAGTTGCAATGGCTAGAGTATTGTCCATCCCTCTCAACTGTCCCTGAATTTAAGGTACGTCCCTGAGTTTGACTGAAAGTTTAACTCTGCCCCCCTTAATCCCTCCTAAAATTAGTGACTGTTGAAGGAAAGGTGGTGAATTACACTTACTGACTAATGACAATAAGTAAGAGTTATAAACTACTTTTACTTCAGAATATGTGTATTAAGTTATATGCTCTGATTCTGTCAATGTTTCAAGTTAATAGCACTACTTTTGTAAAAGTGTCCCTGATGTTTTCTTGACCTGTCCCTGATTCTGTAGAAATGTGTCCCCGATTGGTGGAGAGGTCTGGTATTGTCACATGAGATATGCCTAATAAATGACTGTCCCATGCAAAGTGGGAAAGGTGTCACTCCTACAGTCTCCTGTCATGCAATCTGAAAGGTGGACAACGTGCAGTAGGTATGCGGTAGCATGACTCGGCGGACAGCTGCATTAACAAACTCAAGTCACATGTCAGCATTGCGAAGTATCGGTTCCCATGTATCAGGCAGATGGGAGCAGATCTTATGAGGAACACGCATATAATATGATTACATCACTGGACAGGCTGCCGAGTCCATACAGTCGAACGCCTGCCATCGCAAAATGGTTACACATACCCGATACTGTAGTCATGTAGTCCGATGTAATACGCATCACAAGGGATTGCACACATCCAGCGTGAGTGACAAATGTAAGCGGAAATGTCAGTGAGCGAGTGGCTGTAAGCGTGTTTGTCTACCAGTATGCCAGTAGTGCACTGTGAAAGAAATGTGGAGTCTAAACATGTATAAGGTGCTGTGACAAGAGGTCAGCAGTGCTTAACACTGTGCAAACCCACGCATAACTGCTCCCACCTGCTGGAATGTGCCTTACCCAGTCCGTATTCAAAGGTGTCGGTCTGTCCGCAAACAAAGAACCGCCCTATCCACGTGTTGGTAGCAGTACCCTGCGCACATAGCTCATGTGAATTAACAATAGACAATGGCATATGTACACACAATAGACCACACACACACCATATAGCACAGTCATCCAACATTATAGCAATGTACTGGCAGATATGTCTGGACCACTGGTGTATGCATGCCTGGCTGTCCTGTGTTTCAGTGTGTGAGCATGCCCAGTATGACTGTTATGGATGTTCCTAAATCTCTTCTTCCTCTCAAGTTCCTTCTAGTATTTTACTATCTCCACATGTATCCAAGTCATATGACCAACCCAACAAATGTTTCCCAAACTATCAGCATGTATATTTAGATATTGTATTGTTTCATTTTTTATAATAATGTAATTTCTTGTATCTAATTGTAATGTGATACTTCTGTTAATTGTGGGAGCTTTTCTCCCCGGGCCTCTACTGAAAAAGGACATGTATCCAGCTAGACTAGCCTGGTCAACAAATGTAAATAAATAAATAAATAAATAATAATAAATGTTGTCGACCAACATTACCATCATACCATCATGTATGTGAACATGCCAAGTATGGTCAACTGTATCACGTGTCACATGTCCAGATATTTAGTACTGTGTTGCTGACCCCTACATTCTACACAGACAGGTGTCATGCTGTGTCTGCAGGGTAGCTAATGGTCATGTGGCATTGACAGTTGCTACATGTCTGCATAGCGTGGGGGGACATCCAACCACAACCACAGTCCTACACAGCACTGTGGGTGGCTCACATGACTCTCACATGTGTAGGTTTGACGGGGGGGCACAGCCAACAGTTGTACACATCTGCCGCTACTGTACTGGTATGCCGGGTACTCCATGTCAGTGTGTGGACCTACCTAAATTGCTGGTTGGAGGGATACCAGTGTACGTCAGTTCCCAGCTTTAAATACCAGCACAGTGGTGTTGGACGTCCTAGCTTACACAACCTACATCAAACTGCCTGGCCTGCTGTAGTCTGTGTGTGTCTTAGGGGGTTAAGCTCATTCATTGGGCATATCTATAGGCCATCGTATATCATTTGTCTGTATTGGTCCACACCTGTCCAGCTGCATGGATCGTGTGTGGGCTGTACGGATACACATGATGGTCAGCCCATAATCTGCAGTGGGTTAGGACACCCTGTGTACTACAGGCTACCATTGTGACCGCCGTATTTGCTACAGAGGTCATAGTACCACTATGGATGTGTACTGTCTGCTGCCCTAACATTTGGCCACCACAGTCACTTGTATGCTCACATACATACCATAGCAATGGGTAAATACACATTCTAATATAACTGCCACTTGTTAGGTCAATAGACATACCCTGGGTGTGTTCTGGACTTGAGGACGGTGCTGGAGGGCTGCCTATGTCGGATGCACACAGTGCTCCTCCTATACATAGCTGAGCACAGGTAGTGTCATGTTTGGCATCCATTGTACTGCGTGCGGCTCAGAGAGGAGAAATCCATGGGTACCTACTGTGTCAGTGCATATGCCTTGTGTTGCCGCTTTACCAAGGGCAGGTCATACTGTGCACGGGCTTTTGCTGACTGTGCCCTGCTCAGGTAGTACCTTCACCAAGTCACACTGTGCCTGTACAGGCCTTGGCAATGGTGTTGGACTGTGTGGCCCTGCCCCATGCTGTTCCTGCTGCAACTGTTACCGCAGGATAAGATTGTGTAGCATAGCAAATACCATAACCACTTGTATGCATGTAGCTTGTGAATACTGCAGAGCTCCAATGGATGTGTCCGGATACCAGAACTGTGAACTGAGCATCCCAAACACATGCACAAGTATATGTCTTGCCTGTGCATCCTCCTCAGTATGGTGTGAGTGTTCAGGTGTGTGTGCATTGCTGATGGGTGTCATCAGCCGCGACACCAGTGTTTACCCAGCATTCCCCACTAGGAGATTGTAGGGGATGTCCATATTGGCACTGGTGTGCTACAGCTGTGTCAAAAGCCATATATCGGAATCATCATAGCTTCCAGGGCAGACAGCCCACACATGCAATCTCATACCCTCGCCATCTCATATGGCCTAGCTGTTGGAGGGTATGCCCCTGCAGTGACTGCAGGCCCTACCCCGCTCACCGGGTGGTGCTACGATGTGTATGTGTGTGCAGGCTATAGCACCCAGTATCCCAGGGTAGTTATCCATGTGGTTGAACAGATGCATATTGCTGGTCTACTAATCACGTGTGTTGAGGACATGTACATGCTCACTAGCATGTATTGATATGGCGTCTGTGAACTGGTGCAATACTCTGGATGCAGATGCCTGTGAGATACCCATGATATCCCCAGATGTGCTGTGTGAGGTACCTGTGGCTAGTACACCTAGACCAACACATACCGTGGTATCCACTGTGATGTGTTTCCCTCGGCCTGTTTGATGTGTTAGGTGTGACAGGCACAGGTCAACAAGCTGCTGTAAGAGGTCTCTGTCCACCCCATAGTGCTCCACCATCGCCAGCCCATGTAGCCCCTGGTAAGTCACCCTGGGTCTATAAAGTCTTATGTCACCCCAGTAAGAGCTGTTCAGCAGCATACACATCCTCACTGCCCCAGCCTCCTGCACATGTTGGTATATGTGGCCTGCTGCAGCCCGTCTCATTTGATTGGACTGTGTCGTGAAATTTCCCCGCAGGTATACACCTGTGGTGTAGAGTGCGGACAAAACCTGTGTGTATGCTGCTTGCTCACATTACCGTACTGTTCAAGTGCGGGCTGGCCATGTCATCTGCTGATTGTGCTGATCAACAGCTGTATGTGCAGCCTGTACACCCTGACTACCCCACCACTGCTGTCATCCCTCCCAATGTCATCAGGCAGGTATAGACACACCCCTAGCTTAGGTGTGCTAAGGCAGGAGCACTCCCTAGGCACAGTTCTGCAATGTACTTACAGTATGCCTGACCCCCCCCCCCATGCTGTCGACTATATTCGAGACCTGCACCCGGCTGACTACACACATACACTCCAGGGACCAGCATCACTCCCTGGTGATAAATGGGATACACTATTGTCAACCTCATCTGCATAGTATAGTCTTCTAATGAATAGTTATATGATCCATACCGAACCTCCAAATTAATAACCACTGCTCAGTGTTGCTCAGATCCGTACACAACTGGCAACAGGTGCCTTACTATCACCATATTCGATGTCCCATGATCTTCCCAGCAACAAAATAACCGGTGTCTACAACCCGTGACCCTGCACACAACAGACGATGTGCATTACCACCACGCCATGGCAGATATACATAGTTCCCAGGTTATCACGTACAGATCATCCAGCACCAACATTCAATATTGCTGATGTCCCCAGACATATATATTCACATCTATGTCCACCTCTATATCTACATATATCATATATATTATTTGTATACATATATACATGGACATATATATATATATATTTATATATATATATATATATATATATATATATATATATACACATACACACATATACATGTACGCACATATGTATATATGGCATTTATATCACAACAGCGGACCACATGACAGCAATGCATTAGACTGGAATGAAAAGGAAACTACATGTGCCACCTGCATCATGTAGTGTTGTTACTATCAAGGCACGTGTGTTTTGTTGTGTCACATGGGTCAGACTGTATCAAGGGTAAGAGAAGGGCTGCTGACAGTTACTCACCAGACCTATTGGTGAATGTATGTGTTGACAACCCAGTGTCTTGGCAGAATATGCGGGCTGTGGACACTACATAGATCAGCAACAAAACACACTGAACACATCCCACAGCTAGCCACCCACAGATGCCAACACACACGATATAACTGCCAAACACACACACCTGCCATGCCTTGGAATCGAGCACCTACCTGTTTAGTCTACAACACTACAGCATTATGCAGTAACAGAACGCGCTACCGAGTTCCAGCATCACCATACTCCCACAGACATACATCTAGGTGGATGAAATCATCCGCAAAGGCAAAGAGGCCGATAGGGAATGTATGGGGAGTGAGCCATCTAAAAGCATTACTCTGTCTCAGGCAGCTGGAAACACACACAGACACACACTTGGCAGGGTTGGGAGTCAAACATACACCTAACTACCTTATCACACTATAGCATTACGCAGTTACAGAACGTGCTACCAAGATTACTGGAATACAGTACTCCCAGAGGCATACTTCTAGGTGGATGACATCATCTGCAAAGGCAAAGATGCCGATAGGGAATGTTTGGGGATTGAGCCATCTAAAAGCATAATTCTGTCCTCAGGCAGCCGGGAACACGCACACACTTGGCAGGGCTGGGAGTCAAACATACACCTAATGACCTTATCACACTACAGCACTACGCAGTTACAGAACACGTTACCGAGATTGCTGGAATACTGCACTCCCAGAGGCATACTTCTAGGTGGATGACATCATCCGCAAAGGCAAAGATGCCGATAGGGAATGTATGGGGAGTGAGCCATCTAACAGCATTACTCTGTCCCCAGGCAGTTGGAAACACACACACATGCACACACACTTGGCAGGGCTGGGAGTCGAGCATACACCTAACTATCTTATCACACTACAGCATTACACAGTTACAGAACGCGTTACTAGGATTACTGGAACACAGCACTCCCAGAGGCATACTTCTAGGTGGATGGCATCATCCACAAAGGCAAAGACACTGATAGGGAATGTATGGGGAGTGAGCCGTCTAAAAGCATTACTCTGTCCCCAGGAAGCTGGAAACACACACACTTGGCAGGGCTAGGAGTCGAACATACACCTAACTACCTTATCACACTACAGCATTACGCAGTTACAGAAGCCACCAAGATCATTGGAGCACAGCACTCCCAGAGAAATACTTCTAGGTGGATGACATAACCCACAAAGGCAAAGACGCCGATAGGGAATGTATAGAGAGTGAGCAGTCTAAAAGCATATTACTGTCCCAAGGTAGATGTAGATAAACACACAGCAGTGGTGTGAGCGGGACAACTGCCTATCTAGGGAGCACTATTACAACACTACATAGATACAAGACACACCACAGACAGTACACCCTTCAAGACAGTCAACCATCATCCACCATCGCTATACAGGATATCAATTGCCATGCCCATACACAGAGGCACATCACCAACACAAGGTGTCACTGGGCATGCTCACACACTTAGTATCACACGTTCGTTTGGAATGTACTGTGTGTCCATCTACACAACGGTGTACTGGGCATGCTCACACACTTAGTAGAAGTGAAGGGCTGTCTTGCATGCACACGGATTCTAAACATGGAAGGGCACAGTTTGGAATGTACTGTGCGTCCATCTACACAACAGTGTACTGGGCATGCTCACACACTTAGTAGTGAAGGGCTGTCTTGCATGCACACGGATTCTAAACATGGAAGGGCACAGTTTGGAATGTACTGTGTGTCCATCTACACAACGGCGTACTGGGCATGCTCACACACTTAGTAGTAGCAAAGGGCTGTCTTGCATGTGCATGGATTGTAAACACAGAAGGGCACAGTATGGTGTTACTGTCCCCACGTACATGAAGGCTACTCACATGTACTGACCAGTACACACTCAAGAGCCATCACAGATGTCTCAGGTGCAGATCACAGAGGTAAATGCCGCATTCTACTATGTAGCCCTCAGACATCACCATGTCCTTGGACCAGCAACACACATCCATACATTACCACAACACCATGTGACTCATGACCAGTAGACTGTACATAGGTCTACAGCAACTGTGCAGACTACACATGTACTGACAGGGTTCCATCATGTGTTATGCAATGCAATGATACCACTGTTCATAACCACGTCGGCTCTACACATAACAGGGGCCCTGGGTCTTACACAGCTGTAACAGATGACGGTCGCTGTAAACCAAAGAACACACTTGTTTGGATATGACATACATGTAATCACAGTGGATATGTACATGGACCACACACACACACACACACACACACACAACACATATGTACATAGCATAGCTTTTGCTGTCCTCCATGCAGATAAGTGGCTACAGCAATCACATGCATGCACATGGAAGGTAGGTCCATGGCTGTTGAATGCTAACAGTACATAAGGTAGCAATGTTGACCGAGGTAACATTCCCTCTGTACTAGTTACCCATTACAAGCATCATATCATACAATAGTCCATATGTTATGTATGTCATCACACATGTCCACCAATTGCAATGCATACAAACATGGCTACATGACAGGCATGTAGGACCAACACACATGTACATGTAGTGGTGTGCATGCAGCTACCATTCATGTGCAGTAGCTGATGTATGTAATTCTTCTGTGCCTAACTACAACATGCAGTTGCAATGCAGCCCCATCATTGACAACTGTATATGGTGAAATACTGACAGTACGGTAGGATGTACATCAGGTATGGATAGATGTGTGTACATAAGGTGTTGATCCACCTTTGCAGATGGATGTTTGCCAAAGATGGCTCACAGGTGTGTCACAAGCCATCCTACCATTACATGTGCAAACAGTACGCTATGTTACTGTTACCTGACAGTGAAGACATACAACCTACACAGCGGTCAGGGTGTTACTGACTGTAAGTCACTTGACACCTGTAACACTTACATCCTCCCATGTGCATATAGCAGCACAATTGCCAAAGGCAGTTTTGGTACACATAATGCGGCCAATACTGCTGCATGTCTGTCAGACATATCATCATATAGCAGGTGTATCATTCACAGTACTGCCATGTGTGTTTGCTTGTGTGACCATATATGCCACATATGGTGAGGAATACATCCCAATTGTTACACACCCCTGTACACTGTTGTAGAGATCTGTACATACTGCAGTGTGGAAAGCATGACGTAGGCAGGGGTGGTGTGTGTATCACACACATGTCAGCTATCTGTATGTGAATGACATTTGTGGACTCCACAGTGTGTGTGTGTGTGTGTGTGTGTGTGTGTGTGTGTGTGTGTGTGTGTGTGTGTGTGTGTGTGTGTGTGTGTATGTGTGTGTATGTGTATGTATGGCTGTCTGGTGCATGGAGTGAGGGTGTATGCTACCATACAGAACAGACAGGATCCCTAACCCCTCATGGTGATGCAGTCTACTACCCTGTTGATGCCATCGGTCTCAGCCTTACTGGCTACCTGCACATGTTCATTCTCTGTGTTGTGTCATGTGGGTGCACAGTACTGTGAGGGTGATTACCACATAGGCAGGGGTCCTCACCTCAACACTATCAAGTGTGTGTTATAGTGTTGTTGACCCCGTGAGTGAGGGCATGTTACTGTGTGTTTCTGTGTATGTCTGTGTGTGTTCTCATCCTGTAATGTGACAGGGTATTACTGCTACACAGTGAGGCCTCATGCTATCAAGTGGCCTCTAACGTTATCATCAGCCAGCCCACTGTGTAAACCCCCCACACCATGTCAACATACCTGTGATGTGACCTAGTATGGATGTCACTTCTCTAGCCACTGTAGCCTATTAAACAGCCCACATGCTTCTGGATCAGTAGATGTGTGGACATCTGTGGAATTACCTGACATTATCACCCTGTGCGTATGATGATGCCTGTGCTGCATCCCTGTCATCACCCTGTGCGTTAGCCTTTCTAACAGTGAGGCTGAGGCTTCGTATAGCATGCTGGTATTGCCATACATGCCTGTGAGTACTCCACATTTACACATGTGAAACTGCAAACACTGCTACTTATTGGCACATGCAAGTAGACCTTAAGGTGGGAAGCAGGGCATCTTTACCAACATGCTGTTACTGTTGTTACCAAGACACATACTGTGAACATACAACAATGCACTCCAACTGCAAACACTGTAATGTAATGGCACTTGCAATTGGACCTTAAGGAGGGAAACAGGGCATAATTATCAACATGCTGTTACCATTGTTACCAAGACACATACTGTGAACATATAACAATGCATTATAAACCTTACTACATGGTATGTCTGGTGCATGTCAACAGTACACAACTAATGTCATATACACTTATCTCACTATTCTGTTCACCCTGTGCATCAGATCATATGAGCATGTCCCTGCACCGATGGTGTGGATGACAGGGATGCAGCACAGGCATCATCATACGCACAGGGTGATAATGTTTGCCAGGGGCATAGGCTGCACCAGTGGATGACATCATGTGTGTGGGTAAGGTCCGGTGATCTGATTGGACATGTGTGGTCGATATGCATGTGGGTGTTGCAGTGCCCTACAGATGTTTCTGCTCTGCGCGTGTATGTGTGCACACAGTTCTGCCTTTTGCCAGGCCTACACAGGGGTATTATTGACAGCTCCAGATTGTACAGACCAGGATATACAGCTCACTGTGTCCAGCCACGGCCACGTGACCTGTGCCTGCCAGGGGTTGCACAGGCATTACCAGGCGGAGGTACAGATTGGCTACTGTCCAATGACACTTGTCCACTGGAACCGTGTCCCCGCTGGGAACGTCCAGGGCCATGTCCCTGTGGCCTGCTGTGTCCTGGTGTGGACAGCACAGCACCAGCTGCACTACTACTGCTACCGGCACTATGGGAACAGGCATGTGAGGTGGCTCATTCACGTTGACCTGCACTAGGTGGTGTAGCTGGCCTACGTCCACATGGCCTACGCCTCAATCCTACCAGATGTTCCAGCAGAGACAACTCACGCTCGCTAATTGCCATGCCATGGTCAAGGATTCCAACCATGTCACCCAATTGCCTGTCCATAACATCAGCAATCTGCTGTTCAGCATTTGCCAATGCCTGGATGTTGATGTTTAGAGTACGGATAGATCTGCCCTTCACTGTTCTGCCGTTCAGCACGTGCCTGTATCGCCATTACAGTCTCCAAATCCCTCTGTTTGTTTGTCTGTCTGTCTGTCTGTCTGTCTCTCTCGCTCTCTCTCCAGTTTCTGCAATGATATTATTGCATGTGTGTACAGCAAGTACAGGCTGCTTTTGTAGGTATCTGCACATGTGCATGTGATGACCTCTGCACCAATTGGTGCCCACCATTTAGTAATTGCATGCAGCCTGCTGTGTGGTAATTGCAGTTCTCACTGTGATTTCAGGACACTGCTATAAAATGATAGGTTAGGTAGGCGTAGGCCTTTCAGTTTTGTAAGGTGGGGACAATGCTTGTTTGCTGTGGACACAGTTGTGTCAGTCAGAAGGTTGGTATATGTCTAATATCTAAAGCTGGGTTGTACCCAGTGAAATGCATGTTGTACTGAAACCTGACTGTTGCTTCTTCCAGTACACTCTTCTCAGTGTGTAAGTGTACTCACACCTCCTAATGCTAACACTGGATACATGGGAGTATGTACTTTCTTTTGTAATTAGTGGATTAACTGGCATACAATAGTAGTTATTGCAATGTATTCCTATGGCTTTCTTATTTTCCCTTTACATTCACTCCTTGTAATGCATGTTATATTTCTTGATTGCAATGTATTCCTATGGCTTTCCTATTTTCCCTTTACATTCACTCCTTGTAATGCATATTATATTTCTTTCAGCACCAAGTTGTTGTATATCTACTGTGGCTTAGTGATACATTATGCGGATTGGTGAGTCCAAGGTCTGGGGTTTGAAACTAACAAAGGTATTTTATTTTGCTGCTGAGCAATACAAGGGCCTTGTCATACAGAGTGACTAAGGCACTTTTAAGCAGTTGTAAGCAGGTTGGCACGGGTTTGCACGACGCTTAGCGATGCCAAGCTACGCTTAGCTTAGCTTATTGTATTTTAGCAATACTAAGCTAAGCTTAGCTTAGCTCATTTTATGTTAGCAATAGTAAGCTAAGCTTGGCATAGCTTATCATATCTTAGCATTGCTAAGCTAGGCACACACATGCGCACACTTGTGCAAACCCGCTTACTACTGTTTACAAGTGCTCACTCCCGCTAACCCCCGTGCTCATGTCTTTAACAGAAAAGTAAATGGGGAGATAGGAATGTGGTGATAAAGGGTGCTCAAAGAGGGGAAGACAGTAGAGAAACTAGCTTGGGATGTATGATGGGTGTGGAGAAGGTCCATAGCTGCCCATTTCTTTACCAGCAATAACTGTGCATATGCAATACATTAGGTGGGATATTTAAAACCTTCCACCCCTGGGAGAGGGGTGAGGACATCTAAGTATGTTGTACTACCAATTATGAATATCAGGTACATGCACTGTTTGTGAACTGCTATACTGTCATTAGTGCATTACTCACATCTGAACAGTTTGTGGTTTGTGTTGACATTAGCACAGTCTGCTCAAGACGACTGGGCATATTTCTGTACTGTGTATGTCTACCTACACCCTTGGTTGTGCCTGACTACACGGGTATATAGTACCTTTGGTAGGGGTGCAGAACTGCAGTGTGCATTATTTATTATTGTGTGATGTTTATCTTACTGAACATGCAGAGTTGCTGTGTACCTGTAAGTCTATGAAGGCTTGTAGTCTGTCTGAGTAGCTCCCACCTGTGGACATATCCAGATGGTAGACAGAGGTCAGCCTAGTATTCTTTGACTGTGCACCACAGCAGTCTTTTCAGCACCTGAACAATGGCATTGTCACAGGTGGTTGCTAGCAGTACATGGCTACATCCTTTGCTATTTCTGTGTTGTACTTCTACATAAGGGCATGCTTGTGGGATTCATTCTACAGCTATTTGCAGAGTGTGTAACAGCAGACAAGCTGATATGCCTGTGTGTTTCTGACTCTTCCAGGCCTCAGATACTCTCACGTATATATTTGAACAGCCTCAGGAAAAGGTATATATAACTGGGATACACCTGTCATATAGTTCAGACATTTTGCAGTTCAGACTTTGGGTGATTCAGAGCATTTCTTTTACTACACCTTTTCTGATGTGCAAGCGGTGTCTACTCCCAATTATTGACATTTGTTATTAAGTGAGATTCAACACCTTTCTGCCTACTGTTAATACATTTCATAGGGAGTCAGAGGGGCACAGTTAACATTTGTTTACAAACCAGGGTCATCACTGGAGAGCAGTCACTGTTGGGAGGTCTGGCCTGTGACCTATGCAAATATGCCAATGTGTATCCTGCTCTTATACTGTGTGGGGTTTGTAAGCTGCTACCGTAAACTTATTCCCTACTAGCATGGCTGATTCTCTTTTCACAGTCATGTCATGCAATTCAACAACACCTGCTGGTTAAGGCCCACAGAACAAGAGTTGTGTTATGCCATTCCTATTTTCCCTTTACATTCACTCATGGTAATGCATGATAAATTGCTTTCAGCACTAAGTTATCGCATATCTGCTATGGTTTAGTGGTACTTTATGCAGACTGGTGAGACCAAGGTCCCGTGTTCGAGACTGATAAGGCTATTTTATTTTGCTGCTGAGCAATATAAGGGCCCTGTCATACAAAGTGACTAAGGCACTTTTAAGCAGTTGTAAGCAGGTTTGCACAGGTTTGTGCAATGCTTAGCAATGCGTAGCTAAGCACACACAGGCTCACACTCATGTACCCCTGCTAACTACTGCTTAAAAGTGCTTACTCCTGCTAACCCCTGCGCTAATTTCTTTTAAAGAAAAGAAAATGGGGAGATAGGAAAGTGGTGAAGAAGGGGGCACAGAGAGGGAAAGACAGTAGGAAAACAAGCTCGGGATGTGCAGGAATGGTGTAGGGAAGGCCCATAGCTGCCCATTTCTTTAACAGCAACAGCTGTGCATATGTTGAAAACTTGGAGTGGGTTTTGAGACCTTCCACCCCCGAGAGAGGGGTGAGGACAACATAGTTTGTTGCACTGCCAATTAGAATTATCGGTGTACATGTCCTGTGGACATGTGTGCAAAATGGAAAGCTATGTATGGGGCGTAATTTTTTTTTCGGGTACAGATTGCCCTTTTTTTTTTTTCAGGAGAGAGTGGTAAGTGAGGTAGGCGAAATAGGTATATTTGGGGAGGTAGGTTCATCAGGTAAACAGACAAGACAAACAAGACGCATACAGGGGCGGAATTTGACACATGGGGTGGGTGAACACAATTGACGGGGAAGGTTGTTTGGAAATCGCAAGCCCATGAGCCCACAGATGGTAACAGTGGAACTGAGATCCCCACCCATGGGCAGTCACCACTGCATCTTCACAGCCCTGGGAGTGGCTGTGCTGGGGGCTGAGTAGGATGGGCAGGCTCATCCATGAGATGCGCCACTCTCACCTCAAGCTGGCGTAGGGGATCAGCGACTGAACGCTGGATCTCCCTATGCACCACAACCCGGACCCTTCGAAGGGTGACGGGTGGCCCTTCTCCAAACACGCTTGCATGGGAGAACAAGCCCCATCCCCTGCAGCGCTTCCACCCGAAGGTGGCACAGGACCAACGGAGGAGGGGAGTCTGGGCTGGGCACCAGAGCCACTGGTGCCAGGTGCACTCGCCAACTGAGGAGGGACAGGTGGGTCCGCTGGGACCAGACTTCCCATACGTTCTGTGATTAGGTGTGTTTCATTACAACATAAACAACAGCATTCCAGATTAGTTGTAACAGCATGCAGTAATATTCCCATTAACCCAACACACCACAGTTCCAACAGTTGAACAGCAAACATAACACATGCATATATTGAACAACAGTGGTTATTCCAACCCCATGCAGGGATGATTGGTGGCAACAGGCCACCATGGACATAGTGTTTGAACAGGGCACATGCATCAACATGAGTGCAAATATTTATAGAACAATAGGACATATATCCCAACAAATATTTAAGATTACACATACCCATTGAGGTGTGGAATTGCATGGTTTATGCACAAACAGTAGGGTGTAGAAAAAACCTCCATTAACATCTTATAAACACTTTTACTCTACACTACATTCCTAGTGACTGCAGGTGTATATTCCCTACATGTATCATTACACTTGCCACCATGCATTAGGTTGTGTAGTGGGTTTAGCTAGTTCAGGCTATACTTGACATATATCTCACATACTAACTGTCCAGGATGCAGATGTTACTGCTACATATTTCACGGTTGCATTTATATTTCTTTATCTACATATCTGGATTTTTTCACATGACATTTTCACTTCAAATTGTACATAACCCTGCATTTATTGAAGCACACTTACATTTCTGGGGAACATATTAGCATGCTACTTATGTGCCAGATTTACTTATGCATGCCAGCCAGTAACTGACTGTTGAGGACTGTATATATACTTCACAGCTACTAGCACTTTCATCACCCACTTTAGATGGGACTGCAGAACTCTGGGTTACCAGCACTTTCTAACACAGTACTATTTGTATAATGCAAGGGTACAACAACATTTCATACTAAGTGAAACAGACACACTCTGGGTTTTAGACCTTTATTAATGACATTACACACTTTTCCACAGGCTCACTCCTTTATTTGTTTTAACGGTATATATGGCAGACATGTTCACGACATTTTATACCTTTATTAATAGGTTAGCACACTCTTTTTTTAGGCTCACTCACATATTATTTTATATGACAGTGCCTGCAGAGATATTATTCCAGACATTTGTTACCTTTCTTAGTGGGCTACTACACTCTTTTTCTGCCTCTCTAACGTTTTTATCTGACAGTACATGCAGAGGACTTCTTCAGTCCATTTTATGGCTGTATTATTTGACTACAACACTTTCTTTCATGCTTTCTCCCATATTTTATATAACAATACATGCAGAATAATCACTAACCTGCCTGGTGGCACAGCCTATCATAGCATAGGCTTGCTGATTCATAACATGGTCACCTGCAGCTGTAAAGTAAATGAAGGGATATTGAGAAATTCCTATCCGTTTTACATACTCCATTATAAATTCTTACATACTGCATTCCATGGCTACATACTCAGTTGTGGGGCATCCCACATCCCACGGGCCTCCTTTATCCACTGGTTCAGACGGTCCTCCTTTCGTCTCTTCAGGTCCGCATGGTGGTGACGGACCTGCTTACCTGTCTGAGGAACACCTGTGGCACTGGTGAGGTCATGAGCTAACTGGTTCCAAGCCTCTGCCTTGTATTCCATCCCTTGGAACTGGCCCTGCAGCAGTCTTGACACGTGATGGTGGAAAAGGAGCCATACCATGTATTTGGACTCCTCGATGCCCCATCTCTGCACTCAGAAGCGCGTTCCCTCTCTGACACCAGACATTCTGACCACAGATGTGAGCTACAATCAGTTATGGTGTGTATTCCCACCTGTGGGGCTTAAATATGCTGCATTTCCCGCACTTTTTTGTGATTGACCATTTTGTAAAATTCTCGGCTGACTGCAGACCTGCTTAGGAATGGTTAAACTACCATTCATAAGTTTATGAATGTTAATAGTGGCTGCTTCCCCTATGTTGTCATGGCTTAGTGGTTCTGTATTTTGATTATGATGCAAAGGGTCCTGGGTTCAAACCATGTCATTCTTTTATTTTAATACTGTCTAGACAGGCTAGGGGGTGTGGCTGCGTTTAAGCAACTTAGCTCTACGTTTCTCCCCTGTGCCCTACGGTGCCCTGGTTGGAGTGGCGTGCACGTCCGCGCAAACACATTGCGCTGGGTAAAGCACTTTTAAACTTTGGGCAACTCTATTGCGCTGGGTAAAGCATTATTACACTATTGGCAACTCTGTTTAACTGGGTGAAGCACTATTAAACTATGGGCAACTCTGTTTAGCTGGATAAAGTGCTATTAAACTATGGGCACCTCTGTTTAGATGGGTAAAGCGCTATTAAACTATGGGCAACTCTGTTTAGCTGGGTGAAGCGCTATTAAACTATAGGCACCTGTGTTTAGCTGTGTAAAACGTTGCTTAATGGCAGGCTATTATATATCTGGGTCTTTTAAAAATATATATTTTGTTCACTGATACATTGGCCATGTCACTGCTTTTAATAAAATTTTAATCATATTCTTCTGGTATTATTACAAATACTGATTTAAAACATAAATAAGAAGGGGAGTGGTGGGACTCGAACCGTGAATGCCTTCTCTTTATGCAAACGCTCTACCATTACGCTATTGCTATTTGGATTCATTTGCATAAGTAGTTCTTATATGCTCTTCAATGTCACAATTGCTAACTGTGGTTAAGCAATGGGCACACCCGCGCAAACAAGTGCAAATATGGGCAGCTATATCGTGGATTTAAAAAAAATAATAATATTTTATGTTTTATAACTCTGATAGGGGTTTACAGTGTCAGGGAGTGTGGTGTTGGGTGCAAGTACATTTGAGCGAACTCGCTCTTGTCTGTTGACATTATGCTTTTTAAATCCTTGCAGGGGCGTGGACTTTTAGACTGCTCATCAGTCGGACACGCCCCCTGCTTGCCTACTCAGTCCGTGTAAGAGTTATGGATGAGTCAGCGTGCCCTCATGAATATTCATGGCACGCTGATGTCATACCATTCAACTGCAGCCTCCGAGTAAGACATATTAAGTCTTACACAGAGGTTTCGTGAATCCAGCCCTCAGTGTTTTCTGAATTAAAAGAAAGTTTTAAGAAAAGTTAAACATCTCTATGCTGGCAATACACAGTGTAATAATCTCATGTGTACACTTCATACATTACAAACTTTCAGACTTCAGATAAACAAAGTTTCTGAATTGTCATTCAAATGTTTCTATTTCAGGAATGCTGCTTAAAGTTAAGTAAGCAGAGAAGTCATGCAACTTGAAACAGATGACTTCATCACGTGTGAAACAGGAGAGCATGAGTATGAGAACAATTAATGCATGAATGAATGAATGCGTGAATAAATTAATGCATGAATGAATGAATGGATGAAAAAAATTAATGCATGAATGAATGAATGCATGAATGAATGGATGGATGAATAAATTAATGCATGAATGAATGAATGCATGAAAAAATTAATGCATGAATGAATGGATGGATTAATAAATGAATGCATGAATGAATGAATGAATGGATGAATAAATGAATGCATGAATGAATGAATGGATGAATAAATGAATGCATGAATAGATGAATAAATGAATGCATGAATGAATGAATGGTAGAATAAGTTAATGCATGAATGAATGAATGTATGAATAAATTAATGCATGAATGAATGCATGGATGAATAAATGAATGCATGAATGAATGAATGTATGAATAAATTAATGCATGAATGAATGAATGAATGAATGAATGCATGAATAAATTAATGCATGAATGAATGAATGGATGAATAAATGAATGCATGAATGAATGGATGAATAAATGAATGCATGAATCAATGAATGGATGGATAAATGAATGCATGAATGAATGAATGGATGAATAAATTAATGCATGAATGAATGAATGAATGGATGAAAGAATGAATGGATGAATAAATTAATGCATGAATGAATGAATGGATGAATAAATTAATGCATAAATGGCTTAACCACTTATTACTGAGAGAAGTGGAGCTTTTGTTCTACATGTTATACAAAACAACCAGGGTAACAAAGTCTTACTACTACATTTGCTTTTTACATTTTTATGCATTTGATACAATAAAAGTACATATTTATCTGCAATGACCTTGATTTTCCTTCTTTGTGAATTATGACATCTCAGTAATGCTACAGGTTAGTGACATGATGAACAACATAAGGGGCTAAGAATAGGCTCACACTACAGAGCCAGGTTTAATTTGTACAGTACCACTTTTATAAGGATGTAATAAAGTATAAGGAGGTATGCATGGTACAAATATCACCATATGCCTGGGGATATAATGTGGCATGAGCCTGAAGAGTGAGTACCTTCACACCTCTAAGTGCCTTTTTGTACTTACAAAAGGGGTATCTGTTTTTTATGATTGAATTTATGCATTTAGTAGTTTATGTATGAAAATGACATACTTTGTAGTATTTTGAATGTAAAATAGTTCCCCCATCCATTTAAGTAACTGATAATTATGCAGGGTTGTCACTTTTTAACTGTAGAATTTTGGTCTGACATTTTCAGGGTAGTCATTTAAGGGACTCTTCTGTCAAACTGTTGTGAGCTATTGCACAGTCCAGGGTGTAAGCAGATGTTAACACTACATAATACCTCAAATGAGTCCTGGCAGGTGAATGAGGGTGCATGAGGAGATTTATGTAACACCACAATATTTTCTGGCATCTCCAAAAATTAAAAGCCACATATGAGCAAGCAAGCAATGCTGCTCCCCTCACACCATCATTTTTAAGTTGATTTAGATGATAGCCTACTTGTTGCATTCTAAAAATATTCATGAGTGTAAACATTTTGATGACAACTTCTAAGAACTGAAAAATATGTAAAGTAGTAATGCTTCCCTACTCCTGTCAATTATCTTCAGCTGGTTTAAATAATGGTGCACTTCTTGCATTTATTTAATTGGATTTCTACGTTAATGATTGTATGTGCTTCATTTCTCTTTTAATAGACATTTGTATTCATGCAGAGCTTTACTTTTATGTGCCATTACTTCAGATTTACCTTATATGTCAAATAATACTTGGCAGTCTTTCTACTGTAATTGTACATGTGTACTTTATCTCCAGTGTTATTGTGGCAACTTTCTGTTACTATGGTGACTGTTTTGCTTCATGCAGATCAGTTCTCATTTTTTACATCGCTTCATTTTCTGTTTGTGGTGTTTATACTTTCACTTTCTTCATGAGATCATTTTTCTACCTTTTGGATTACCTTTGTTCTTGATCAAGTAAAGTCATTAAACCAGTCGTATTGCTGTACAGTATGTTTAGTGTGTGACACAGCAATTATTCCTACTTGGTTTTGTTTCTTTCTTATTATTACTTTATTTCATTTTAAGCAGAGTTAGCAATGCATTTGAATTTATGTTTATTTAAGAATTTCTGTGTTTGCAGCTTTTCCGTGCTAAATTATGATGGTGGCAGTTTGTTGGATTGTGAAGTCTATGAGGCAGTGGGGATCTGAATGTGAATGTGATGTCCAGGTGAACAACACTAGTGTTATCCTTCTATGAAACAAAATTGATGCACGGATAGTTAGAAATACGACTTGTCAGTTTTTCTTGTAGATTGCATAACATGTAAATAAACAAGCTGCCAAATAAGAACAACACATCCAGGCTACCACTGAATGAGCCATGCACACCATTTTAAAATCCTACAGATAGTGTATCCTAAGGCTTCATTTTTGCTTTCTGCACATCTCTAAGACATGTTATAAACAAATGCAATATAACTAAGACGTCAACAAAATGACACAGGTATTTGAAATACATTTTAGAAATGAGAAAGTCTTTCAATAGGGTAATTGTTTTGCACAAATATATACTAGTTATTCAATAAATGAGCAATACTTAGGGTAGGACTGTAATTGTCCTACATAAATATATGTCCGTCGCCTTTACTACATCTACTGTTCCATTTTAAAATGTACTGATTCCAGACTTTTTGGGGCATCTGAATGTTTATTCAAAGTTTTGCATGTTTTTTAGAATTTTGTAACAGTTTCCATAAATAAGTTTGATAGCATTTATATACATGGGAAGCCCACTCCTCCACTTTTGTACAATGGATTCACAAACTCCAGAGAAACTAATTAAAGAATGCTTGCCATCCATTCATTAAAACAGTGCTGTTTCCTTTATCCTAATAATTTATATCTATACCATTTTGCATTGTGACACAAGAATGTTTCATTTATTCTTCTGTGGAGTATAAAGCATTTCAATTAAATTTGATGATACTTTGTTGTTTCTTTATTTAAGTTATAATATATTTTGATTGCTGGAAAATTATTGCAGTATGAAGTATAGGTTACAGCATTCTTAAATATTACTTTTTGTCATCATCATGTACCACAATGTATATGACCATATATGGAAGTATTAGAAAAATCATCTCAGCTAAATTAATATTATTAATTTATGATCCAAGTAATGAACTATCAACATTTTTAGTGGATAGACTTGGAAACTGTATCACTTCTTCGGTGCTCCTAAGAAAGCATTTTATGCTCCTAGGAGATGATTCCTAAATGGAAAATATAAATGAAGACTAATTGTGGACTGTCTTAAAGAAAACTACATGAGATAACTTCATGTTGTCTAGGAGTCATGCTAGGAATACATACAAACCCTTTCTATGTACTCTATATTCATATACAGCAATTCTGTTACAGTGTTAACAGAAAGAACCTGATCCAGCTTGTATTCCCTTAGATACATCTGAGACAATCACAGTGAAGAGGACTTAAACAGTGGCAGGCCTCTGTGTTACTACACTAGTTACTTCCCTGATTCCTAACAGCACACCTCTCACCATAACCTTCTGAGTTCTACCATTCAAAGTTTTAACAAACCGATGGCTACCCATAGTATGTTATGTGAAGCAGACACCAAACCAAGCAATCCAACTATCCAGCTATCCAGTTCCTCAGTCTTGGCCCTACCCCCATCAGTTTACCTGTTAGCGTACTGTGTGGGGTAGATTCAAATGGTTTGCTGTTTTCTAGACAGATGACATCTATCACTGAAGTTCACTTGTAACCTGGTATAAAATTGGAAGACCTTTGAACTGGCAGTACCTTCTGGCTGTGAATCCATGTTGGTTACTGTCCTGCAGATTGTTGTCCTCAGATAGTACTACAAATCCTTCCTTGTGAATTCTCTCTAGTACTTCCTCTGTGTGAGGTTGGCATAATGGTTAAGTTGTTTACCTTACAGATACAAGGCTCAGCACTTGATTCTCACATGGGATAACTGGCTAAGCTTAAAATGGCCCACAAGGGCAGTTAGGAATTCTTGCTGCTAAAAGGATTTTTTCCACATTTTTTTTTATTGTCCTTTTCCCTTGTACAGTGGTACTACAATTACAATCCTTCAGTCTTCTGACACTTCTGTACTATCTAGTAATCTACTGAAGACATCTGTTTGAGGGGTGGTCGGCCAACACAATGGCCAGATATCTGAAGAATCTGGGAGGCAGAAGAGCATGCATTTCCCTCTGAACCATTGCCTTTTCTGTTCTGCTGTATGTGCACTTCTCTTGTGGCCCTCACTCTGAATGGCACCCTCTTCTTGCTTTCCTTTGTGAATACTGAATTAAAATATTGATCACTACATCTGTTTTTTACAGGCTTCTGTAATCAGCCTCTCATTTTTGCTCAGTCTATCAAGATTTGATTTGCCTGCCTTCCTTCTTTCTGCTATGCACCCTAAAAAGTCCTTGCTTCCTTTCTTGATCCCTGCTGTGAGAGGTGTAGTTACAGCAGGGTGAATAGAGCAGCTACCCCAGTTACAAGGTGTTAGGAGCATGTCTTGCCCTTGCTGATAGGGTGGTATTGCATTTCCAATACTGGCATTCCAGCCTTAATGCCAATACCGCACTTGTGGGTATGACTACAGCACTCCAGTGCTTTTTGTGTTGGTATTGTAATTATATTAAGCCACTTGTTACTTTTACAACATTACCCTTTCTATCTCAAACCACATGGTGGAATGACCACTGTTGGCCAACAGTGCTTTAACCCATGGCATCATGACACCCTCTGCTACAGTTCTGTATCAGCTTGTTGAATCACTCATGATGGTCTAAGCCTTCCGTCATTACTCACACCCTCTTTACCTGGGAGCTCAGAATATTCCAGTCTAAGCCCTGACAGATTCATATCACCATGAAGTATTGCCCTTTTCCTCCCAGCCAAAGCAGCTCTAATGTTTGTGTGCAGTAACCTTTATTTAAATAATGTTTATGTAGTAACATTATCTTGTCTCTCCAAGCATCAGAACAATTTATTTATGTTTAGCTGAAGTCAACATGTATCCTGGGAAAGGTCTGCTAAAGGGCAGGGCATGCAGTCGATGGGAAGTGTGACTTAAATACTAAATATAGACCATGGTTATAATAAATTGACAACCTTTTGTTTGTGTCTCAGTCTGATATAAATAGCTCCTTTCCAGGAAAAATATCAGCTAAACAATGTGAACAAAACACAATCGTGCTCATCTTTGGGTCTTTTTGGACTGTGAATTAGAATATATTGTTTGAGGAATGTAACCTAGACAATGCCACTGAAAATAAGTGATTTAAAAAAAAAACACTTGAGTAATACACTGCTAAGGGAACCATAATATTAATACTTGTGCTTACATTTTCTATGCTGAGTTTGTAATTTAATTTAATATTCTGAATATCAGGAATACAAGGCTACCATGACTTAGAAAGTGCTGAGTATGGTTTAATAAAAATGTATAGTATTACTTCTTTCAGTGTCTTCATTGTATTCAGCATATATATATATATATATATATATATATATATATATATATATGTATGTATATATTATATTGCCTTATTTATCTGTTGTAGCAGATTTACTGCTTTGTTATTCTGCTAAGAAAATTAAAAAGTTAAGAATGCATGAAGATCAGGGATTACACAGTCGTCTTAATGTGAATTCTGTCAAGTGATATGTGTATAAAGATCTTATATGTCTAAGTTAGTATGTATGTATGTGTGATATGAAGAGTAGAGGGAGTGTGTCTGCATCCTGGCAAAAATGTGTGGTCTCCATCTTAACGCAAATGTTTGTATAATGAATGATATGGTAATCAGCCCAAATATAAATATAATTAAGAATAAACAACATGGCAGAAGAATTTGTACATGTGTATATGTATTGTGAGACAAGCTGCAGCTGTCACTGAGTGTGTACAGCATGATTCCCTGCTGAACAGAGCCAGAGGTCATACTAAGATGTTAGGAGAAGCATCTGTATTAGCCAAATAGTATATGTTAGGGGCCAATGTTACAGCCAGTAGTTGCTATAGTGATTGTCATCAACCTCCACACATCACAGCAGACTCTGATCATGCTTAACATGCTATCACCTCCATAACAGTAACATAGTCAAATGTTATTGTGTGGTCACATCAGGATACTGGGTGGATATATCACAGGCATCTGGCTCATGAATACTGTACCTGCTGTTTGATGTTGTTTGCAGTATGTGGATCAGCATAAGTGCTTTACACATACTTCAGAGGAGAGAAACAACTCTGTACTGGCATTCTGTAAAACAGCCCATTTCCTTGAGGATCTATGGCCCATTGCCTCCATCCATATTAACATCAAGTCCCCCTTTAGTCCACATGGACAGTGGTGCAACAGGCAGCACACTTTCCTTTGGTGCAAAAGGCAATTGGTTCATTCCTGCACCAGGTAAACTGGTAGCTGACACTGCAGTGCAGTGTAAGGGTGGTGCTGCACTCCTGAGTATGTTGTTCTTCAGATGAGATATTAAACAGAGGCCCCATCTGTTTGAGTTGTTTGTAGTTCAGGTTGATGTAAAAGATCCCATGACACCTATTGAAAATAGTAGGGGTTATGTATACATACTTATACAATCATTTTCATTCATTTTCAGACTTTATACACCAAAACTTGCCATTTTATATTGACCCCACTCCATTTTAATAACCATAATCTAATTTTCTTTAATATAAGTGATGATACCTTTTTCCATTAAGTATAATTCCTTTAATTATTTCATTCCATATTACCCAAATTACATAAAATACTTTGTTATCTAAATCTGTATACAGGCTTTTATCTATATTTTCACAATATCTATATTCAATCATGTCCATTTTTATACCTTTATAATTTTTAATATTTTCAAAAAAGTTTTCTATACATAATTTATTTCACGTTTTACCTCTCCCACATTTTGAGAAAACATGTTCTCTTGTTTCTTCTTCCCCACAATAAAGCATATTCTTTTATTTTTTATTTTTATAAGACATATTTGCCTTAACTGGTAATTTATTTATTCCCTTATTCCCAACCTCCACAAAAAAATCTTGACATCAACATTGTACTTACATCATCTACACCTATTTGCTTAATTGCTTTAATCTTTGCTTCTGAGACATTTCCCATGGATTTATGCAATATTTCTTCATGATATTATTATGCCGTGCCTTTCTATCTTCTACTTCATCAGTTTATTTTTCACATTCTTATCTTTTGTTGATAGTTCTTTAGTTTGTCATTTGTTCTTTTATTTTTTATATTTCCCAAAATTCCTTATACTTATACTTCAATATAATTGTCATTAATTTCTCATTCTTTTTACTTAGCCATTTCAATACCTTATATAAGTTTAATGAAGCAATGTGCACAATTGAATTTATCATGCCTAATTCTCCATTTTCCTTATCCATGTATATAGCACTCCTTTCAGAAGTATTTAGTCCTGACCCCATAAAAAGGAAAAATATTTCTAATAACAGTTTTTCATATCCTCTAGGAGTCATTATAATACTAAACAAATATGCTATCTTTCTTAAAACACACTGACTGAATCAAATTCTTATACATTAATCTATATGTTTTTCATAATATACAAATATTTTATTATTTCCTTTATTATTAGTTCCCATCCTTTCTTATGGTCTCCTTTATAAATGTTTGCTCCATAACAGTTATTTCCTTCCTAGAAAATTGAATACCTGCTGTTTTTTACTGTATCACCCAGTTCTTTACTCTTTTACTTATTAAGTATCATACATCTTTCTCTTACCTGACCTGGGCCAGCCCATTCTGTTTGCCCTTACTATGCTTGGGCTCACTCTGCTCTGCTACTCTAACCCCATTCCCACACATCCCCATTTCAATTACATTTATTCTCACCATAGCTCCTCCCAGCATTACAATTCATGCAATCACACTCATCTACAAATCACTCCCACGTTAACACATTCCTCACCATCATTTTAAACTTAGCCAACTAGTCTTCACTTTCTTTACACCCGTTTCAGCCCAAGAGATTTTTCCCTCAAATACTATTTACATTTTAATAATGACATCTTTAAATTCCTTAACACAAACACCTCTTCCTTTTTCTACTATGTCACTTACCTCTAATACAACATTCCTCACCCTCTTTCTTTCCTTCTACCTCATACTACAACTAACATCACTCTAAACAACCTATATTTACTACAAACATACATCTACAACATCCATAAAAAACTCAGTCTTTTACCAGTTTTTCTGAAGTATCATCTAGCCTATATCCAACAGACATAATTTTATATACCAAAGTAAAAATCCTTCCCCTACAAGACAACAACAAAAGTAATTTTATTTTAAATTCTCAATATAAAGCAACCCAATACTCTCCCACATATATGTTCTATCCTACTCTAATGCAGAGACATACATCCCAACCCAGGTCCCATCTCCTCCCCTCTTAACACCCATAACTCCTATAAATCATTAAACTTCACAACCATTGACCTTCAAAGTATCAGAAACAAAATCCCAGAATTATATGCCTGGATAGCTCACAACAAATCTGATATTATAACAGCTACTGAGACATGGTTAAAACCCTACATTAAAGATGCTAAATTACTACCCCCAGGCTTTGCTTGTTTAAGATCAGACAGACCCCATAAAAAGGTGGAGGTGTCACTCAAATATATCCAAATACCTTTACTATCGTTACATATACCCATATACTAAATCTATCCCACATTTCTCCACAGCTGAAATATTAATATCCTTCCTAAAAATGAATAATTGCAAGAGGCTACGTATTGTAGTCCTATATATTCCTTCAAGCAATAACTTTCCTATATTAGAAGAAATACTTGTCTGGACTACAAAAAATATAAAAGAATGAAACAATCATTCTGGGAGATGTAAATATTAACTGGCTTTAATACCAACCTATATAAATTTATCCAGCTAATTAACAGTATAACTAGACCAAAACAAAAACAATGATAGTGGCTCAATCTTGGACTGGATTATCATCTCCAACTCAAATAGAATCACCTCCACAGGAATACTTCCTAGTAGTATAAGTGACAACCTACCTGCTTTTATACTACAGAGATTAATGCCAAAACCTAATAAACACCAATATAAATAAACAAGACTTATCCCATTTCTGCCAACTAACCTTAATGAAACTTATAAAACATCAACTGGAATGCACTAAAATTCCTCCCCATATATAAGGCTGTTGAGTTCTTCAACTTCCTAAACAATCTAGCTCCACTCCGACACAAACAAGTAAAAAATAATCATGACAATTAGCTTACTAGATCCACTAAGCAACCCATGACTACCATAGACAAAGCATGGAAATTATGGCAAAAAACATAAATCCCTCAGACCTTGCAGAATATAAATAATTCTGTACTAAAGTAAAGTGCTTAGCCATTAAAAATACAAAGAACACTACCTTAGTATACAAAAACAGCATAATTAAAACCCAAAAATATTCTGGAGTTCCATCAATTCTTTACTAAACCCATGCTCAAATAATAATCTTTGTCCAAATCCAGATAAAACACCTACTGAAATAGCCTCACTCTTTAACTCTTATTTCATCAATATCATAGCCAATCTCACTATCACCTTTCCACAAACCAACACAGCTGCTTCAATCCAGCCATGCAAAATTCCTTTAAATCCTCTTTACTCAGCTTTTCCCTTTTGCCTGTACCTACTGCCACTATAAAAAACTACTTCCTAAACTCAAACCTGGCACCAATGCCCTTACCTCATGAATTTCTACAAATATTTGCCAACTCTATTGCTTATCACATCAGCATACTTCTTAACAGAAGTCCCATATACCTACAATTTGGAAGAAAGCATATATTCTGCCTCTTCATAAAGGAGGCAAGAACACAGATGTTTCCAACTTTTGACCTATTGCCATCCTCTCACCCATCTCAAAGATTTTGAAACAATGCATTCACACTCAATTTCTTAATTATCTGCTTCACAACTAAAACCTTTCTCCCACTCAACATGGTTTTAGACCAGGTCACAGCACTTCATGGACATAGTTAACCAGGCCTGAGATGCTGGAAAAATTGTTTCTTCACTCTTTCTTGACCTTTCTAAGGCCTTTCATATGGTCTCCCACCCTCTTTTTCTCAATAAACTCTTAACATAGTCATCTCACCTCCAATCCTAGAATGATTCTCGTACCTCACAAATAGGCTACTACAGTCAACCTGGTGGCAACATTATTTCTCTCTATTCCTTAACACAACCACAGGTTTTCCCCAAGAATACATGCTAGGGCCCCTTTTGTTCAGCAGTTTTATCAACAATTTCTACACCACTCTTAGTCAAGGTACTGTCATCCCATACGCACATGAGTTAACCATCATCTGTACTGTCAATTCCATACCAGAACTACAGCAACTCACACAAAGTGCCCTCACTTCTACTGAAACATGGATGACCAACAATCATCTCATCCTAAACCCCAACAAAACTAAACTCGTGCTTTCTACCGCCAAAAAAAAAACACTTCCATAAACAAGGATGACTTCACTGTGTATGCCCTGAATAACACTGTCATTGAGGTTGTACCAAATACAGAACTACTAGGTGTCATCATAGCTGAAACCTGACATTTGACCTCCATATTCACAGCAATATCAATAAAACACATAAAAAAGTAGGCTTCCTTTATAGACACAAACACTTCCTCAACAACTCCGCAAAATTATCCCTAGCCTCTTCCTTTCTGCTTGCATCTCTTCTGCAAGGTACCATTTTCCTTTCCTCTCTGAAATCCACACTTGACTCGTGCTACAATAAAATTTCTAAATTTGTAACCAATGAAAATATTTATCTCGCTATTGTTCCTCATTATGCCTAGTAAACTGGTCAGAACTCTCACATTATCTTACATATATACAATTATCCACTGCACATAAGTTTAAATTTAAGCCATCAAACTTTCCTTCCCTTTCTTCTCTCCTTACTCAGTATCATCCAAAATAGACCTCTCTGACCCAAAAATCAACTGCTCCTGAATGTATAAAAGGGGAAGGGTCAGCACTCGAAAAAACTGTGTCTGTAAAACAAGTAAAACATTCAACTGCAAATAAAGAAAAATGGACACTGAAGCAAGGCAGCAAATTAAAATGAAAATAATTTAATCTGAGTAAAGCAATCACAAAATAACAGGGTAAGCACTTTAACAATAAAACATCACTTCATCAGGCCATATCCAAAAACAAACCTCTCATCAATTTATACCGACAAAAAAAATGGATCTAACCAATTAAACCCGCTCACTCAATTCACTAAATGAAGAAAACAAAATCCATAAATATAATCCACAAACCAAAACGTATAAAATATATATATGTGTGTATATATATATATATATAGAGAGAGAGAGAGAGAGAGTGTGTAACTAGACTAAATGCATAAAATAAACATGTATAAAATATGCCATTTTCTGCAAACCTTATGAGCTCTCAATACTGTAAAGAGACGTGGTCATATAATCCAGACCCCCTATCAGCCTGTAATCTAAGAATCCAAGACAATTCCAATCTCTCAGTTTCATTACTCAGATTCCATAAATGCTGTGTTTTAAAAGTCCTATCAATCACCAAAAATCTAAACTGATAAAAATCTCATCTATCATCCACATACTTAGACAGAGCATTACAATTACTATGCATCCTAATCTGATATAAATGTTCCCTTATATGCTCCTTAAGACTCTGGTCTTACCAGCATAAAAGAAAGCACATACAACACAATAAGCTATGTAGATCAGATATCTGGTGTTATGATCAGCCCATAATTTAAATTGAAACCTAAAATCTGTGTCAGGATGTACAAACTGATTACTAATTACACTTACCACATGTATAGGTCCCAAGCACCTTACCCACTGGTTTCACTTTCTTACAGCTATCAGGATAACATAACATTCATTTAAGACTTCTCTTGTTTCTAAAAATAAAAGATGGTGAATCCCCAACAACATGTCTAAACTTTTCATCAACCAGGAGTACCTGCCAGTGTTTCTTTATGATGTTAGTAATAACACCAGTATCGCAACTATAAGGCAAAGAGAAGGAAATATCTCTTCTCTTTGATATCCCAACTCTATCGCAACCACTAGTCCCCAAGATGGCAAAGAAATAAGGTCCAGCTCTTGTCTCTCTTAGCCATACAGTCTCTAATAAACCCTAATCAACTTCACTCCCTTTATATCCTCATTCAACAAAGTTATTTTTAAGTGTGTTTAGGTCATTAACAAAGCCTTCCTCACATTCATTCAACCTTGAAATATGCATGCCTTGCCCTTTAATGATAATCCTAAAAACATATCTAGGGTGCATGCTCATTCTATGAAGCAGTGAATTCCTATAACACCCTTTCCTAAATAGCCTAGTCCCAAAGGACAGATCTGATTGCCTCAAAACTTCAATATCCAAAATTCTACATTATTAGTCAAATATTTCAAAGAAAATTTCAAAAAAAGATGTGGTGTCATGTAAATATTCAAGAAAACCATACAAATTATTAATTGTACTACCCCATAACATAAAGATATCATCCACAAACCAGGAGTAATGCTTAATAAAACTAGAATATTCAGTAGATGTAAAAAGATATGTATTCTCCCACTGGGCTAGTACCACATTGGCATAGCTATTGGCACAAAGAGTGCCCATAGCTACGCCACATTTCTGCAAAAAATATGCTTCAAGTCTTAGCCCCTCAAAATTTGGTAAGACAGTGAATAATGACATCACATCCAATGTAACTAATAAGCAGTTAGTAGGAAAACCATCTGCACTAACACAAGCATACAGACTTTGGAGGAAGTGTTTCAAGTCAATAAAAATGACACAACAGCCACACGGCTAATAAACTAAGAAAAAACACTGAAAAATAAAAAAATCCAGCCACCAAGGCAGTAAAGTCATTGCAAACAGTTTAATACAGCACCAACAGACTGAATGCTTTCGACATAAAATTCAAATGCTAACCCAATAGTTAGGGAGGCATCCCATATCTTAAATGACTCTTGGCACTGTTTGGAATTGCTGAGGCAAGCTAAAGTTGGCAACACAGATTATAGTTTCTTGACTGTTGATGTGGTCAACCTGTTCTCGGTAATACTTCCAAGGAGGGCTTGGAATTTTTTCAAGAAAGCCTGTTGGCTAGTAAGGTTATTGAAAATCTAAAATTAATTTATTAGTGGAACTCATGGAGGTGGTTTTGACAAACAATTACATTATATTTGAAGGTGAATTCTTCCATCAGGAAGCTTGAGTGACTATGGAAGCTAAATGTGCTCCACGTTTTGCCAAATTGGTTCTCTTGGAATGGGAAAAGAGATATGTGTTTTCCTCTGCCTTTATGGCCAATATTGTGTTTTATGTCAGACTTTTGGATGACATCATGATATTATGGTGAAGGGAGGAACAACTTGTGAACAACTTCATTGAATATTTTAATGGTGCAACCACCTTCTTTGAATTCACATTTAAATGTAATACTAGAGAGATTGATTTTTTGTCTATCCATCTGACTAGAGATGTTACCACTGGGGCACTGCTAAGTACTATTCACAGGAAAGAAACTTACTCTAATATGTTGCTGCATTTCAACAGTTGCCATCCACTACACCAAAGGAAAGGGATAGTAAAAGGCCAAATGGTAAGGCTATCTCATCACATAAGTGACAATGAACTTTTTTCCAAGGAGATTTTTGCACTGATATGTTTAAAGATAGGGGGTATCCTTTGGGGTTGCACTTGAAAATCAAAAAAGAGATTCTAATTAAAAGGAGCACTACATTTAAACCAATTTTAAATGTTTTATTAGATGAATAATAAAAGTCCCTATCAATAACAACAGATCCCCCCTTATCCGATGGTTGAATAACAATGCTTTCATCCTCCCTTAAACTAAGCAAGCTCATCTCTCAGGAGCTGTAAGGTTATTACAGTCATGAGAATAATGTCTATCCTGAAAATATTTGAACAAACATTCTCACATAGTCTCATAAATACCTCCAATGAGGGATGACTTTGGGGTGTAAAAACACTAGGTCCCTTGAATAAATCAACATTAGAATCATTTGTATCCATATATAAAGTTTTTAACATAAGATTCCTAACAAATAACCTCAGAGCAACAATCATTTAAGCATAATCAGCCCTCTGGGCAGGAATAAAGGAAAGTCCTTTGCTTAACAAATAAACTTCTGCAAACAGCAGCCACCCCTTGATTTTTAATTTGTCACAAAGGCAATTAACTAATAATAAAGTTTCTTTCGTCAAAGTTTTTCAGGATGGTGATCATTCTTGTGACTTTAATAACCTTATGACTCCAAAGAGAAGACCTTTCTTAGTTTAATAGAGGATGAAAGCATTGTTATTTGACCAGTGGATAAGGGGGGTTCTGTTGTTGTTATGGATAGGAACTTTTATTATTCATCTATTAAAGCTATGTTAGGAGATGAAGCTGTTTACATTAAGATTAATTTGGAAGATCTTGAGAAGTTGAAATATAGAGTACATATGATGGTTAATGGCTGTCTTTTAAGTAGATGTATCAGTTTGGATTTAGCTAACTATCTAAAGGTTGACCCCCCCCCCTTGTTCCCAGCTTTCATGGACTCTCTAAGAGCCATAAGGACTCCTCTATACCTCCACTCAGCCCCATAGTGGCTGTACGAGGTTGGCTGACAGAGCTGTTCTCTGTTTTTGTGGAAAAGCAACTTAGACCCATCCTAGATGAGTTTCTTCTTGTCCTTAGGGTGTTAGTGCAGATGGTTTTCCTACTAACTGCTTATTAGTTGCATTGAATGTCATGTCATTATTAACTGCCATACCTAATTGTGAGGGGCTAAGACTTGAAGTATATTTATCTCAAAACAGCTCATATGGTATAGTTCAGATTGATATGATCTGTCATTTTATTGAAATCATACCTGAGAACATTTTTTGTTTAATGGTGAATATTTTTTGCAGAAATCTGGCATAGCTCTGGGCACTCCTTGTCCCAATAGCTATGCCAGTATGGTACTTCCTCAGTGGGAGAATACATACGTTTTTAAATCTACTGAATATTCTGATTTTATTAAGTATTACTCTCGGTTTGTGGATGATATATTTATGTTATGGGGTGGTACAATTAATGATTTGTGTGATTTTTTGAATATTTACATGATACTACATCTTTTTGAAAAGTTCTCTGAAATATTCGACTAATAATATAGAACTTTTGGATGCTGAAGTTTTTAGGTAATCAGATCTGTCCTTTGGGACTAGGCTATTTAGGAAAGGGTGTTACAGGAATTCACTTCTTCATAGAATGAGCATGTACCCTGGATATGTTTGTAGGAATATCATTAAAGGGCAAGGCATGTGCATTTCAAGGTTGAATGAATGTGAGGAGGGCATTTTTAATGAGCTAAACACACTTAAAAATAACTTTGTTGAACAAGGATATAAAGAAAGTGAAGTTGATCAGAGTTTATTAGACAGTGTATGGTTAAGAAAGACATGAGCTGGACCTTATTTCTTTGCCACCTAGTGATTGCAATAGAGTTGGGATATCAAAGAGAAGAGATATTTCCTTCTCTTTGCCTTATAGCAGCGATACTGGTGTTATTACTAACATCATAAAGAAACACTGGCAGGTACTCCTGCTTGATGAAAAGTTTAGAAATGTTGTTGAGGATTCACCATCTTTTATTTTTAGAAACAAGAGAAACCTTAAATGAATGTTATGTTATCCTGATGGCTGTAAGAAAGTTAAAAAAGTGGGTAAGGTGTTGAGACCTGTACATGTGGTAAGTGTAATGATTGTGGGCTTATAGGTTTGGGCAAAGGTGGGTTTGGAGTTGATTTCTACTGTCTATCTCCTTCCATGTCTCCTCTATGCCTCCCTATCCTAACTCACCTCCTGTCAAACCTACTCTCTAAACTAAAACAAGCTTACAATAACATAACCAGATTAACCAGTAACCAACCTTATAAATCCCATCATTGCCTTACCCTGAAACAGCTTCAATGTCTTGAATTCCCACATCTCTTTCTATTTGCCCAGCTGCAGGTCACACACTACCCACTCAACAAACTGCTAGCCTAGCCATCACTGTCTACCGCAGTATCCCCTTATACCACAACCCATTCTCTTCGTAGTTCCAACCAACACCTTCTAGGCATCTATAAACCAATATAACTTATGGTAAACTCCTCTATAAACACTCATTGTCCCTTGTGTGGAATAGGCTACCACCTCACATTCGTAGCATCACTAGTTCCAGCTGCTTTAAAACTGAAGTCAAGTACTACATTCTGAACTCAAAAGCCTGTCCTTGCCTAAATCCTCCATAATATGCATTTTCCTTTATTTTTCTTTTCACTACCTGTCAACATCTAATAATTTAATGACTAATCTGGACTCTAGATAATACTACATTATGCTACTTGGGTAAGATATGTTATTATTGTAAATACTTAAATGCACTTGTTTTATTTATAGGTTCATAGCTTCATAGGTAGGTACTAGGCTATTGGCCCAAGGGCCTAAGTAAGCCTAGACAACAAGGTTCCCTGAATTACGCCACCCAAGAAAGTTAATTTCCTGTGCCTCTGTTGAGCAGAACCACAGAAGTGATCCCCAGGGTGTATTTCTTATTTCCCATCCACTCATCAAGATTTTTCTTGAAGAGTGCTAATGAGGAACTTTGCTTGACATAGATGGGTAGCTTGTTCCAGAGTATAGGAAGTCTCTGGGACAGGAATCTATCCTTCCAGCATGTCCTATTCATTGTGGTGACAAGGTTTAGGTCCGTAGAGCATGTAGCTCAAAGGGATTGGGATTTCTTTAGGTGTAGCATGTCCAACAGTTCTGGGTTTAACATAGCTTTATATGTTAGGCAGATATCTCCTCGGAGTAGGTAATATACTACAGAGTAAAGCTGGAGGTTTTTTAGATGGTCAGTGTAGGGCATCTGTTTGAAGCCAGTAATCCTCTTTGTGAGGTACTTCTGTGGCCTTTCCAGCTGCTGCAGAAGTCTTGTGTGGTACATTCCAAAAGGGGCGTTGTACTCTATAATGGGTCTAATGAGTGCCGAGTAGATGGGAACAATGACCTCTTTTTACCTGGATGAGAACCCTTTTGTGATGAGGTGTGCCACATAGAAAGATTTCCTGACTACTTGTGGCAATGTGATTATCAAAAAGAGACTACTGTCCGCCTGTGTCCCAAGGTCTCTTATCACACATTCGGCATTAAGTAGACTGCCATTTATGTGATAGTTCATGGGTAGAGAGCTTTTTCCAAAGGAGATGACAATACACTTTTTGGCATTGAGCTTGAGGCCATGGCTCTGACACCAGACATCTGTCTCAGTGAAGCCCTTCTGTAGGATGTCCACATAATTTGGTGACTTGACTATGGCTCCTAGTTTGCAGTCATCTGCAAACTTCATTAGCCAGAGGCCTTCTGTGTTAGCCTGTACTACAGAGAAGTAGATACCAAACAGGAGAGGTACCAGGAGTGAACCCTGTGGTACTCCACTTGTCACTGGTTTGAAGTCAGATTTAGAGTCTGCAACTTTTACAGTGTGGGTTCTGTCAGTGAGCCAGATGGCAACCCATCTTGTGATGTAGGGATTTTTACCTAGTTTAGTGAGTTTAGCTATAAATCCAGAATGAGGGATAGTGTCAAAAGTCTTGGCAAGGTCAAGATAGGCTGTGTGAACCACCTTACCCTCATCTATGGCTTTGGTGACTGCCTCAAAGAAGTCAATCAGGTTCAAAAGGCATGACCTGCCTTTCACAAACCTGAACTGGGTGGGGTCCAGAGTTTGGGGATTACCAGTGTCTTTATTTATGAGTTCCATGATGATACATTCCATGGCCTTGCAGACCAATCTCGTCAGGCTAATAGGGCGATAGTTCCCAGGATCAGTGGTGGCTCTCTCTTTGTGGAGTGGGCTAACTGTTGCTATGCACCATTCAGTGGGCAAAAAGCCTGACATGAGACTATGATTGAACATGGTGCTTAGGTGGGGAGCCAGTTCATTCTGAAGTTCATGTAAAACGCAGCCCGGGATGTTGTCCAGTCCCATGGATGCTGTGTTTTTGGTTTTAGAGAGTGCAGCTTTTACCTGCATAAATGTGATTACAGGGACTCCGCATTCTTCCTGTATAGATATGAGCCCTTTAGGGGGTGAGAGGGGGTAAAGTTAGGACTGAACCTATCTGCCAGGATTTTGGCAATATCAGTTGGTTCTATAATTTTTGTGCCATTGTGCTGTAACTCAGAGCTGTTCTAGGTGTTGCCATTGAGATTCTTGACATAGCTATAGAATGCTTTGTGGTTGCCCTTAGAATCAGTGGTGATTTTGTTTTTGTAGCTAGCTTTAGAGGATCTTATAAGGGATCTCAGCTTCTTACTGAGGCTGACCAGGGAGCTCCTCCACTCATGGTATTTTACTCTCTTTTGCAACAGTTTCTTCTTTCTGTTGTAGAGTTTGTTTTTGGCAGGGGACCACCAGATTGGCTTCCTTTTTTGGAGGAAATCATCTTGGTTCTGTTTAGGATAGCACGATCCATGCACACGTGTAAGTGCTTGTAGAGTGCATTTGTGTATGATTCAGCAGTCTTAACTGTATTGTCCATCTGCATGGGTGTCATGAAGTTCGCCACTTCTGTCTTAAGAAGCAAGAAGTTGGCTTTGGAGAAATTCTTTACCATGGTTTCCTTAATGGTGTGTGGGGGCGGGATGCGGATATCTAGGTTGATTAGCTTATGGTTGGATCTGACCAATGAGGAGTTGACTTCAGGTGTGGAACACTGGTCACTCATATTGGTAATGACTAGGTCTAAGATATTGTTGCCCCTGGTGGGGGTGTGAATAAGTTGATCCAGGGCATTGTAATTTATGAATTCCAGAAAACGGTGAGCGAAGAAGTTGGTACATGAGTAGTTTTCCCAATTAATGGTGGGGTAGTTGAAATCGCCCATTATTAGGGTGTTTGGTTGAACCCTAATATTTTCCAGTATATCAAGAAAAGAGGAATGGGAATCCTGGGGTATGGTGGGGGATCTGTGGCAAGCTACAATTTGGATTGCAGATTTGTCCAGAGTTAGTTGCACCTAACCTCGGATGGATACATTATGCTGCACAACTACCCTGGAGGTGTGGATATCCTTAATGAATATGGATACACCTCCGCCTTTGGTGTTCTGGTCCAGGTTAGATGGCTGAAAAGTGTGGTATATGTTGTAGCCTGGTAATGCAAGGGTGCTGTCTAGAGCCTTGAACCAGGTCTCAGTCACTGCACAGATATCGATGTTCTCCATTTTAAGGCGTGCCTCGAGTGAGTACATTTTGAGATTTAGACTTCTAGCATTGAGTAATTTTTGCTTGTCTGTTCCTGCTATGGTGGTGAATTTGTCATTTGAACCTTGCCTAAAAAAGGCACTATAGGGGTGGCAAGACCCTTAGCCAGTATCCGGAATCCCAGGGGTGACAGGTGCAGGCCATCTCTGGCAAAGCATCATGATCTGTTGACCATGTTGTCCTAGGCAGACAGATACTGGATCCCCTTAGAATGACACCAGAAGCTTAGCCAATTGTTGAAGTCAATCATTTTGTCCTTGTACTGTGGTATCATTCTGGGTGATAGCAGGATGCTACTCAGAGCTAGGGTCATACCTGCCTGGGCTGCAAAATTGGAGAGCTCTTCCATGACTCTTTTCATGTAGTCCAGGGAGATACGTCTTAGGTCATTCACACCAACATGGACAATGACAGAGTCATATTTGTACTTGTTGTGGAGTGACCTGAATGCATGGGTTATGTGGCATATCCTGGCACCTGACAGACAGCTGACAGTAACCTTCTCCTTGTTTAGCCTGGTGAGTGGGACATCAGTGTGCCTGACTATAGAGTCACCTATGACTAGTGTTGTTGGGTACGTTGTTTTGCCTTATGGGCTGTGGTTTATTGGCACACTGAGTCTGTGGGCTATGTGTCATTTGGGTTGTGTTGGGGGTGGAGGTTACTTGCGTTTCTGCTTTGGAGGTCTCTGTTGCTTGAACAGATTATTATTGAGAGCCTCCATGAATGTTTTTGTTTTCTATGTGTGGATTTTGGTGGTGTAGATTTAGTGGGACTATGTGATGAGTGTGGTGTCGTGCAAGTGTTTACCTTCTCCTCTTGACTGTCAAGTTCAGTCTTGGTTGGCGAGAGTATTGACTCCAGTTTGGCTAGATAAGTGCATCTCTCACAGGTTGTGGCATTGGGTGATAGGAGGAGAGGGTTGTCTGTGTACATGAGGCAATTTCTACATTGCCCCAGGATGACCAGATTCATCAGATAGACAGGAGAGAACACTGGGAGCTGAACCTTGGACATGCCTGAATAAAAAAACTACTTTCCTCTAGACAAGTGAGGAAAGTGAGTATAAGAGCTGTTTTTCTTTAAGCAAGTGAGGAAAGCAAGTACAGAAACTGTTTTCCTCTAGGTAAAGAGAAAGGTTGAGTGCTGTAGTAATTTGTAGCTTATTTAGTGCTAGCTACAAGTTCTGAACAAATGCTGAGCACGAATAAGCAAATTCAACTGCTAAAACTAAGAATCTCTACCTGGATCTTGTGGCAGATAGGCTACCTAGTGCTTACCACTCCCACCGATAAGCTAGAATGCTTCCCTTCAACACAAAAAGGCTTGGGGGGCTCAGAAGCTTACAAACAGTCCTGGATACAGCAAATTTGTATCTGGACTAGACTAGTTACAGGAAAGGTGGGAAATAAGTGCAAATGTGGACTTTTAAACCAGAAAGTTGAAAGAGATGGAAAAACTGCCCAAATGGCCAATAAACTACAATTTCTGGGCTAGAAACTACTCTTGTGGTAGAGAGGCTACCTAGTGCTTACCACTCTCACTGATAAGCTTAAAGGCTTCCCTCCAACAAAGAAAGGCTTGAGTGGCTCAGAAGCTTACAAGCAGTCCTGGATACAGCAAATCTGTATCTGGACTAGGCTAGTTACAGGAAAGGTGGGAAACAAGCACAGACACAGGCTTTTAAACCAGAAGGTTGAAAGAGATGGAAAAACTGCCCAAATGGCCAATAAAAAAATTCTGGGCCAGAAACCACTCTTGTGGTAGACAGGCTTCCTAGTGCTTATCACTCTCACTGATAAGATAGAAGGCTTCCCTCCAACACAGAAAGGCGTGGGGGGCTCAGGAGCTTACAAACAGTCCTGGATACAGCAAATCTGTATCTGGACTAGACTAGTTACAGGAAAGGTGAGAAACAAGCACAGACATGAGCTTTTAAACCAGAAAGTTGAAAGAGATGGAAAAACTGCCCAAATGGCCAATAAACTCCAATTTCTGGGTCAGAAACCACTCTTATGGTAGATAGGCTACCCAGTGCTTACCACTCCCACTGATAAGCTAGAAGGCTTCCTTCCAACACAGAAAGGTTTGGTGGGCTGAGGAGCTTACAAACAGTCCTGGTTACAGCAAATCTGTATCTGGACTAGACTAGTTACAGGAAAGGCAGGAAACAAGCTTAGAATTTTTTTTGAAAGTGGAAAGGGAGAAAGGAGAAATGGAAGATAATTCAAAATTAAGGACCTAAGTGGCTTGCCCTTCACAAATGTTCTCTCTGTATTAGGTAGAATGAGCTAGTGACACTAGACTGAAACAGAGCTGGCATAGAGCTGAACAGGTGGGACTGGTAGGAGTGTCTGAAATCAAAATATGATCTCACTGTACTCGGTTGAGTGAGCAAATGAGATAGACCCAGGAGGAGTGTTCAAACAAAAATTTATAGGATGGGTGGGCAATTCCAAAGCCACCAAGATTAATACCAGAACAAGAACAGGGAGGGAAGGCAGGAAACTAACTGCAGAGAGAGAGAGACCACTGTATTCTATGAAACAATTAAACCGAAAAATAAATACCGACAGTGATACACAGACCACAATATTCAATGAAACAATTAAATAGAAAAATAAAATGCAGCACAATCTTTAGCACTGTAAGTTTGTACTTAACTCATCTAGTAATGCAGTTGATTGTAGGTATGTAGCAGAAGCCAAACAACTCAGATATTGAGCAGTAATAAATTCAAAGATATATGGCTAATGCATATAAATACAGAGAAATCCTCTAGGCTAAGAGTTTAACACTGAATATCATTGAAGTGAAACACAATAGTACCCACTTATTGCAGAGAGAGAGAGAGGGGCCACAATATTCTATGAAACAATTAAACAGAAAAATAAATAATGACAGAGAGAAACAGACCATAATATTCAATGAAACAATTAAATAGACAGAAAAATAAAATGCAGTAAAATCTTTAACACTGCAAGTTTGTACTTAACTCAGTTAGTAATGCAGCTGATTGTAGGTATGTACCAGAAGCCAAAAAACTCAGATATTGAGCAGTAATATTGTTTTAATTTTACTACAGTTATTCATTTCACCGGATTACTGCTTATGTAATTTTTGCTTATGTTGTATTGCTCCACTGTTTTTCTTGGGTTTTTGTATATTACCAACTATATTATCTTTTTATGTTTTTATTGCTGAAGCTTTTCTCAGTTCTCTACTGAAAATGGGCCATTGGCTTAGATGGACTAACCCAGTTAACAAATGCCAAATAAATAAATAAATAAATAAATAATCAGCTTGTACATCCCGACACAGGCTTTAGGTTTCAGTTTAAATTATGGGCTAATTATGACACCAGAGATCTGATCTGCTTCACTTATTGTGTTGTCTGTACTTCCTTTTTTGTAGGTAAGACTAATTAGAGTAGTAAGGAGCATATAAGGGAACACTTATATCAGATTAGGATACATAGTAATTGTAATGCTGTGGATGATAGAGGGGATTTACATCAGTTTAGATTTATGATGATTGATAGGACTTTCAAAAATCAGAGTTTAGGGAATATGACTAATGAAACTGAAGGACTGGAACTGTTTTGGATTCTTAGGCTGATAGGGGGTCTGGATTAAATGGCCAGGTCTCTTTAAAACTAATATTGAAAGCTTGTAAGTTACACAGAAAGAGATACATTATATATGTTTATTTTATGTATTTAGACTAGTTACATGTATATATATATATATATATATACATATATATATATATATATATATATATTTTTTTTAAATATATATTTATATATCTTTTATATTTATATATCTTTTACATGTTCTTACATGTTTTGGTTTGTACATTATATTTATGGATTTAGTTTTATTCATTTAGTGAACTGAGTTGGCAGGTTTAATTGGTTAGATCTGATTGTTTTTTTTTTTGGTATAAATTGATGAGAGGTTTGTTTTTTGATATGGTCTGATGAAGCGATATTTTATCATGAAAGTGCTTACCCTGTTATTTTGTGATTGCTTAACTCACAGTAAATTACTTTCATTTTAATTTGCTGCTGTGCTTCAGTGTCTGTTTTTTTTCATTTGAAGTTGAGTTTTTGCTCCTGAATGTAGAAACGCCAAACTTTTTTGTACTCCTTTACTATTGCAGAACTATGGAACACCCTCCCACCATCAGTCAGGACTACCAGAAACACAGCTCTCTTTAAAAATCTATGAAACAACACGTTTTCTCTCTGTGGCATTGCATATGTGCCAAAACTGCAATTCCAAAAAAACCTGACGCCCTCTTTTAATACTACCCCACACCTTCTCTAATTACTACTCTGTTATTACTCTTTCTATCTCAAAACACTTACTTAACAACAGTGATGGTACTATCTGCTATATTTGTTCACCTATATTTAAGCTTATGACTTTACAAGTGTTAATTATTCAGCCTATGTAGCAAGAACCTAAGTTACTCACACAAGTAACTTAATTATCTTAACTTGTTATATCTAAACCACTTTATCCTTGATATTGTAATGTATGATTGTACTCAAATTATTACCTTGTCAACTGTGACTTTTGCATTGTATGTACTAAACCAATACTATACACGCCAAATCCTTTATTGCAAAGCTTTCGGGTCAACACCCTTCATCGGTACATGAAAAAAGTCATTCTTCTCACAGTTTAAAAAGGGAATACTATTAAGATCACATGCCTCAGCCAACCTATCATCCTAATTACTAATCAATTCTTAAAGAAAAAACTATCCTTAATACACACAAATATATGCCTAAAAGCTCATATTTACTATTATCACATATTAACTTAAAAACATTACAGTCATACATTTTAAAAACTTTTCAGAATTATATCATCCCATGTTGTTTTAGATTTTCTCTCTCTACCTTTTTATTAATACCAGTTTTAAACTAACTGCATTATTGTGGCCAGGCTTCACATCCACCTGAAGTCTGACAATCCATTCATATTCCTTTAATTCTAAAGTATTATTCATATCACCCTTCCTTACACCCATTTCCACTGTACATATAACCCTAAACTTAAATTTATGTCCTTCACCATTATCCACAATATGCTTACTTAATGCATTCGTCAAGACTTTCCTTCTTATATCGGACTTATGTTCTATTATTCTCTCCCTTAGTTTCCTAGTAGTTTTACCTACATAGAATGATGTGCACCACTACGCACGTAGCTAGGTACACTACCTGAGTTATGTTACAGTTTGTCAGGGCTCTTAGTGTGAATACTTCTTTATTAACTGGATGTATAAATGTGCCCCCACCTTCATATAAATCATTACAACAAGTACAGTTATATCATATTTTTGTTCCTATTTTATTTTGTAATTGTATTGTCTTTTCTTTAAATCTTTGTAGCAGAGCTTCTGCTTTAAGGTTTCTGAGTTCCTATAGGCATACTGTGGTTTCTCACCTACTACTGATTTTATTTCAGGCAAAATAAGCCAATTGTTTTCCACTATATTTTGTACATTATTCGTATTAAGGTTAAATGTAGTGAGATATCTCACTACTTTCTCCTTACATTTTAATGTTCCACAGGACCCTATCTCTTCACTGAAAACAGGCTTGCATTTATTAGCTCTACCCAATAGCACTTCATCGTAAACACTATCTATAATTTGTTTTGGATAACCATTCCTTTCAAATTCTTGCATCATTTCCATAGCTTGTTCCCTAAAAATGGCATCCACTGTATTTAATTTACTAGTTCTTATCATTTGTGCTTTTAATACACCTTTAAATGTATGTGGTGCATGCATAATATCTCTACCAATATATCTAGAGGCATCCACCTCTTTCTTATGAATTGTAGACTCTAATCTGCCCCCATTTCTATAAAGGTGGACATCCAGAAACTTTATACTTTTGTTTGATGCTACTATCTTAAATTTCAAAAATCCTGTAGAGTCATTAAGATATGTTACAAAATCATTCAGTTCTGGTAAAGAATCGCTCCATACCAAAAAACAGTCATCCACGAACCTCCTATAGAATTTAACATTGACATTCATATCATTTATATCACTGAGTACAGTATGTTTCTCCCACTCATAAAGTACCAAGTTAGCATAAGTATTAGCTATAGGAGTGCCCATCACAACTCCAGTTAGCTGTAAATATGGCACTTTATCAAAAATAAAAATATTGTTTGTTAATGCTGTTTCCAATAGGGTACAAATATTCTCTATTTCTCTGCAGTGCATTTTGACTTCACCATTCAAAAAATCACGAATAGCATTTAATCCATATTCATTGGGAATAACTGGAAACAGTGATGTAATGTCCAAGGACACCAAGATATAATTTTCTCCTATATTATTTGAATTCCAATTATATAGGTCTCGTAGGAACCTGTTGGTATCTTTCAATACTGTGGGGCATTTATCTAGATGTTTCCCTAATACTGTTTGCAAGTATTTAGAAACTGGTTCAGTCACCCAACCACCCCCTGAGACTATTGGTCTCAGTGCTGGATTTACTAAACTTTAATGTATCTTTGGAATGCCATAAATCTGTGGTATTCTAGGGCAGGGCACACTTAAATAATTAAATAAATCTATTGTTATATCATTATTCAGTTGCAATTCATAGATTGTCATATTCACATCAGTGATATATCTTTTGACCTCATTAAACGAAATTTTTTTAAAAGTCAGTGCATCATTTAAAATACTTTTAAAATTCATCATATAAGTTTCCCTATCCAGTATTACCAGCGCTCCCCCTTTGTCAGCTCGTTTAATCACTATCTCATTATTTTCTTGTATTTCTCTCAGAGCTTCATATTCAAAATATGTTTAGTTATACCGTTTCTTCTTAATTCTTTTACTATAGTAAGTCCTTAACTCATTTTCAACAATATTGGAGAAAGCAGCCAATATTGGACATAGTAATAGTGAAAACACACTCAATTTTTTACAAACAGGCAATTTCATATGTTTCTTTAAAAATCAGCTTCAAACTAACATTTCTAACAAACAGCTTCAAGTCCGTTACTGCTTGTATAGTGCTATCTGTTGCATTAGGGATAAACTTCAGTCCCTTACTTAGAAGGTCTATTTGTGCTTCAGTTAATAACAGAACCGAGAGATTAACAGTACCTTTTATCATTTGTACGAGTGCCTGGTCACCTTGTTGTGTATTATCAGGCTGTTGTTCTTCCTCTTGACCCCTGTGCTCAGCTATTGAGTTTGCCATTGTATCGGTGTAACCTTCGGTGTTATTTTCTGCTGCACCAATATTTTCTCCAGTTGCTTCAACTGAAAAGGGGAAAAAGAAGTAATTTCCTTTTGAATATTTCTTTCTTTAATATTGCATGGACTATGAGAAGCACTCGATTCAGGACTACCAGCAACACACCTCTCTTTAAAAATCTCTGAAACAACACCTTTTCTCTCTATGGCATTGCATATGTGCCAAAACTGCAATTCCAAAAAAAACTGATGCCCTCTTTTAATACTACCCCACACCTTCTCTAATTACTACTCTGTTATTACTCTTTCTATCTCAAAACACTTACTTAACAACAGTGATGGTACTATCTGCTATGTTTGTTCACCTATATTTAAGCTTATGACTTTACAAGTGTTAATTATTCAGCCTATGTAGCAAGAACCTAAGCTACTCACACAAGTAACTTAATTATCTTAACTTGTTATATCTAAACCACTTTATCCTTGGTATTGTAATGTATGATTGTGCTCAAATTTTTACCTTGTCAACTGTGACTTTTGCATTGTATGTACTAATCATGTTGATCTATTGCATTGTTTGTATTGAATATTGTATGCATTGCTCAGCAGCACCTGGGCCACGTAGCACAAGCTTCCTAAGTGAGTGAAAGATCACCACCTTCCCATACCCACCAGAGATGTCTTTGTAGAAAGTCATCAAGGTGGCTCCACCCCTCTTGAACAGCCAGTGTGAAGCAGTCTGATGAACCCCATGAATTTCAGGATGATGGTGAAGCAGAGGCAGTCATATCAATCTCTACACTAGTGGGTCCAAAACTCACTGACTCATTTGACTATGACCTTTAAGCCACCATTAGCTTCAACCCACAAAACTACTGGGACCACCTTTCAGGTCCATCAGGGAGGTGATATTTATAGTTTTCCAGACTGTGGTGGAGACTGTCTCCTAGATTTCCTCATCCTCCCTTTGTGTCTGTTTGCCATCTGTAGGCCCTGTCTCACCCTCCACCATCAGACTACAATAATGTTCCTGTACTCCTTGTCTGTGTTTTACATTTTTTTGTCTAAAAAAAAATCCTTAACTATTCCCTAACCATATTTCATTCACCCTCTGCCTTTACCCCTTCTCCAATGTGCCTTATTAAAATAATTGAAAAATGTGAGTCTACCCCACAAAAAGCATGGTGCCCATCCTCTCCTATCCCCTCCATCAGAATCTTCTTAATGTGCATTTGGTGTTGCCCTTCACTTCTCTCTCTCTCTCCCTTATATCTATATGTCCTATCTCCCCCCTTTCTAACAGTATAAAGGTCATATGCAGACACCCTTTACAGTAAATAAAAGAAAATGTAAAACAGATTGGATAAGCTGTGGGTAAGCATTGCTCACATCTGGTCAGCACAGGCTTTCATGGAAAGTATTGAGAGATTTGCACAGGTGTACACCAGTAGTCTCCTGCCAAAAATGCAGAATACCATTTGCAATTTACAAACATACAAATTATTCTGAGCTTAAATATACTACTTCCTTCCTATTTTATGCTGCTTCAGACCTGCAAAAGTGCTGTGGGCATTTCATCACAGGACTGAGACGTTCTAAAACCAGTGCCACCTTTTCATGCTTTGTTTATTTCCATATAGGCAAAATGGTGTTACTTCCAGATTTCTGTCACACATCTGTGAAGAATGGAAGTATAAATACCATCCTAAGTGTACTGTAACTTTTAAGAACCATATTCTTTTAATTCTCTGTCATGACAAGGTACTAAAAAACTAGGGTTTTCAGAGACGTAAGGTAACCATGTGAAAAATGCAGAATGCTGCAGTAATAATAATTTGAGTGTTGAAAATGTTTGCTTCCCTTCTGTGCGTAATAATTCTTAATACCATCTACTGATGCCATAAATATTTAATCCTATTGCTGGGATTCATAAGCCATAGAGCCATAGGTAAAATATCTTCTGCCCTAGTAAGTTCCCTCTGATTGGTGCCCCTCAACTCAAACCTGAGGACAAAAAAACAGGTCTTCCTGAATTTGAAGACAAAGGGAGTAAAAAAGTCTTCTGTAGCTCCTGGCTGCAACCATGACTGCAATGTTGTCATTTATTTCTGAAGCCACTTCTTGCTTCATAAATGAATAACTGTACTGCACTCATGCCACATCAGTCCCTGAGGATCCTGTTCCAGTTAACACAATTTGCTATGGAAATGTACACAGGCAGTGGACATTTATAAGATGTGGATGATTCTAAAAGACAAAATGATTGCACTGTGTTCAAAATACTATGGCATGCAGTGTATACTAATGAGTGCATAATAACATAAAATTATGTGCCCAATGCAAATGAGCCACATGGTTTATGCAAATTAAAGAACTCAAAATGGCAGATCAGTTCCAAAACATATAAAATGATGGCACAGTGCATCAGTGCATACTTGTTTTGAATGCCAAGATTCATGATGTACACTGTAAGCCATGCTAGAATAGCAGTAACAGTGACATAACCCCATATGTTTAAAGCCACTACCAGAGCCAATGCTCATAATTTTGCACTTTGCAGCCATCCACACCACCAGAGGCAATACATAAGGCCCCTGGTATACCACCGGCTTATGAATAAAAAGATTTTGGTCTGTTTTTGTGTGGACAGGGATACTGTAATAGACCTAGCTGAACTGTGTCACCCACAAGTAGAATTGTGGAAAATGCATGGTTATTTCTAGTCCTGCAAACAGAAAGGTATGTGTAGCAAGAGTCATCATAGCTACAGAGATCTTCAAGTGACCTATGGAGATCATACTAAGGATATCACAGGTTTTAATTTCATGATAATTACATTTTTCATCATTATGCTTCACCATGTGGTAAAGCATATTTGAAACCCCTGTACATCAGAGGAGACAACTAGTACCACTCAGGGCTTTTAAAGGCAGTTTATTTCCCAGAAATCCTGGAAGCCACAAATTGCAGAAATGTAGCTGTCAAGCCTGTTTCAATGGGCTTATACACTGAATTGCCAGGTAGTTGTAAAGCCTAAGGCATTATTTAGTGTGTGTGTGTGTGTGTGTGTGTGTGTGTGTGTGTGTGTGTGTGTGTGTGTGTGTGTGTGTGTGTGTGTGTGTGTGTGTGTGTGTTTGTGTGTGTGTGTCTGTGCGCCACCTACTCAGGTCAACCGATTCATACATTTAGCAAATGTCTGGCTTATAAGGTCCTGTGAACAGGACATCCCACAGGGTCATCCAATTGGTATGTCCACACAAACATGCTAGAAAGTCAGGTTTATATAACAGGTAATATGCAAGCAGAAAGCAGGCTACATATAATATGGTGCTAGTTGCAGGTGATGCTAGATATGCTCTAGAGCCCTGTACAGTGTCACCATTTGTCCAGCCTCAGTATGCATGCGTCCCTTCATTATCCACCCACCCTTTTATGTTCATACCACCCCTGCCTGCCTGTGTTTTTCATTTACCTGCCCTTTTCCTTCTTTTTCATGCACAGTCATACCTCAGTACCTTCTGAATATTCCCTTCTTTTGCAAAACGTACAAAACAAGTTCTTTCCTACAAAAAATTACTTTTCTTTCTCCAGCCATTCATACCTTATAGTTACCATTCTGTGACAATCTTAGCTTGCTATTTTCCTTTTTCGTATCTATCCCATTAACTTCCCAATTATATGTTGAATAAGACTGCTCTTGTGCTTTACACACCTGTATTAATCTTTCTATTAGCTACTGTGCTTAGCTATGCTGCCCTTCTTGTGCTGGTTAAATGCCAGCTGGAGCTACATGTTGCTACACTGCACACTTGAGGGTGCAGTGACTCAGCTGTACTAGTTGAACTTAACTATGATGCTCTTCACATTGGTTATGTACCTGCCGTACAGCACCTTGCACTGTTCACCCTTTTACCAATAACCATCTCTTTTCTCATGCAGTCCTTTGATTGGTGTTGTGCTCTCAGCCTCTCACGAAATAATGCATGTTTTGCTAACTCTGCAGCCCTTTGTAGAGTGACCTTCTCAAATATCAGCTCTGTGCAGGCATGCAAAATTTGTTTTTGAACCCCAGCCTTAATTTTTGTGCTGTTGCATCTGGGTATTTACATTGTTGTTTACATACAGAGGATTATACTGTGATAAATACGTGACAAACCCAAGATATTCTCCCATCCTGACAGCAAGTCTCAATTTTGTCTGTCTCCAGCAGGGGATATATTTAGAAACAGCCACTCATTGAGGAAGGGTTTGTTCTGTAAGGGGCAGGAAGTAACTCACTTGGTTTGCCAGTACAAGTTTAGATGGCCATAGGGAAATAGTATACATTATAGCTGTAAAAAGGTCTACTTTATTTTCACAACTGTTTCCTTTTGATTAGTAAACCATGCAAACACGCAGGGGGGGGGGGCCTTAACAATGAATCTGACAATAAGCTGTTCCTGAATCTGTAGCACCATCTGTTTTAACAGATGTGATCTCTTTTTTATTATTTCTTAGTAGTACAGATATCTGTCTGTCTAAATGCTGGGGAACGTCACTTGTACTTCTTGTGGCGTGTATCATGTATCATATACTTCTATCCACTGATAATATTACTTATGAGACTGGCTGCTACTTGTACACAATATTGACAGTGGACTGGAATGTTAACAAT